>NW_025056884.1:0-7075 GCF_019279795.1 Protopterus annectens | reverse complement strand
CAATAATTGAATTATTCATACGAAAAATGTTTTTTGCTCAAATTTATATTGCTTCTCTTTCATCTCTCAACTTTTCTGGGTCAAAAGCCCACATTTGAGCTTGTTTCCTGCTTTTCCTGTAACTAGTCTAGTCAAGATACAGATTTGTTGTATCCAAGACTGTTTGCAAGCTTCTGAGCCCCCAAGCCTTCCTGTGTTAGAGGAAAGCCTTCTAGCTTATCAGTGGGAGTGGAAAAGCACTAGGTAGCCTATCAACCACAAGAGAAGTGGTTTCTGGCCCAGAAATTGTGGTTTATTGGCCGTTTGAGCAGTTTTTTCCATCTCTTTCAACTTCCTGCTTTAAAAGCCCACATTTGCACTTTTTTCCCGCCTTTCCTGTAACTAGTCTAGTCCAGATACAAATTTACTGTATCCAGGACTGTTTGTCAGCTTCTGAGCCCCCAAGCCTTTCTGTATTGGAGGGAAACCTTCTAGCTTGTCAGTGGGGATGGTAAGCACTAGTTAGCCTATCTACCACAACAGGAGTGGTTTCTGGCCCAGAAATTGTAGTTTATTGGCTGTTTGGGCAGTTTTTCCATCTCTTTCAGCTTTCTGTTTTAAAAGCCCAGGTTTGTGATTTTTCCGCCTTTCCTGTAACTAGTCTAGTCCAGATACAGATTTGCTGTATCCAGGACTGTATGTAAGCTTCTGAGCCTCCAAGCCTTTCTGTATTGGAGGAAGCCTAGCTTATCAGTGGGAATTGGTAAGTACTAGGTAACATATCTACCACAAAGGAGGTGGCTTCTGGCCCAGAAATTGTAGTTGGTGGCCATTTGGGCAGTTTTCCACATCTCTCTCAACTTTCTGGGTTTAAAAGCCCGTGTTTGTATCAGAGTTTCCTGCCTTTTCCTGTAACTAGTCTAGTCGAGGATACAGACTTGCTCTATCCAGGCTGTTTGCTTGAAGCTTCAGAGTGATTGTCAAAGTCTGATTTTCAATTTTTCCCTTAGATCTAATAGTTCTCTCCTCTCCTGCACTTTTACTAGCTTATTAGTCTAGCACTTTACCAGACTTCTTGTAGCAATTATTGTAGCACACAAAAGTGCTACCAGCACTAAACATTCTACAAGGAAATAGATCCAGTACTTATTGTTAATGCCCACTTCTCCAGGCATGTCTAAAGGTCAGTTCCCTATGCTCTCTCCTATTAACCTGGTGAACTTAGGCATCCTGAGGCAATGTAGCAACTGCCTCATGTACACTGACAACCCTCTTCTCTTACTTCCCAACACTCAAAGTTGCAAGAGATGCACTTATATATCCAAACTGGAAGCCACACACTCTCCAGCCAAGACGGGAATAGCTGGTCAAGAGAAGGTCAACACTTACACCACACCACATGGAACACATAGCCCTCCAGAACACACACCAGCCCTGCCTTCACATAAAAACACAAACCACACACCCACCTTCATATAAGCTCTCAAGAAAAATCTACCCAAACAGCAGAGACCTCCAAGGCAGAAATGCACTCGACCACCACAACACAACACTAATCACAAGACACATATCTGTCTTAAACAGTGTGCCACTCAACCAAAGCCCCTAAAGCAAAACCGCATGCCCAACACACTAGCCATAGGTGACTCAATAGTGAGGCTCACTGATGTCCCACTCACTAGGTTGAATAAGGAGAAAGTAACAGTCAGCTGCCTGTCAGGTGCCAGGATCCACCACATAATGCATGCACTCATGACCCTCAGTAACAGGTACAAATATGACTCAGTCATTGTACACATGTAAGGTGTATGAATAACTTGCAGACATAATACTCCCTGGACTACATGAAAAGAGACATGGAGGAGCTCTTGGATAATGTAGCCCAGGTGGGTATGACCCTTGCCTTGAGTAGCATCCTACCATCACCCAGAATGATACCACAGTACAAGCAGAAAATGATTGATTTCAACAATTGGCTAAGTTTCTGCTGTCATTCTAAGGGGATCCAGTATTTGTCTACCTGGGGTGACATGATTGACAGACCTCGATGCTTTGCCAGAGATGGCCTGCACCTGTCACCCATGGGCTTCCAGATACTGGCCAAGGCTCTTGCCGCCCCTATAGTGCCTTTTTTAGGTGGTGTTCCACAGACCAAATTACCACCATAACAGTTACAAACAAATGCAATCTGTGGGTCATGCTGCTCAGTGTTAGAAAGCTAAATCTCATAATGCACTCCACTTGAAGCACTCCTTAAAATGGAGAACATCAACATTTGTGCTGTAACAGAGGCCTGGCTCAATGCAGCAGAAAGCACCACTACATTACCAGGCTATAACTCATTCCACACCTTTCGGCCCCAGAACTTGGACTGAAGCTCCAAAGGCAGTGGTGTATCCATATTCATAAAGGATGCACACACCTCCAGATTGGTAGCCCAACATAACACATCAGAAATACTTCAGGTGCAGCTAACATTGGGTAAGACAGTGATTCAGGTCATAGCCTGCTATAAGTCCCCACCCATGTCCCAAGACTCACAATCCATGTTCCTAAGCACCCTGGAGAATATTTGGGTCCAACCTAACAATCTCCTATTAGGCAACTTCAACTACCCCTCCATTAACTGGGAAAACTACTCATGTACCAATACACTTGCCCAATGTTTCCTGGAGTTCATTAATTCTAATGCCCTGGATCAGCCCATTCTTATCCCCACTAGAGGTAGCAACATCCTTGACCTGGTCATTACTAATATGGGCGACCATTGCTCTACACCAATAATCAGCTCCTCCCTGGTTAGATATAACACCAAACTAATCACCTTGGAAATCCAGATCCCTCCCACCCCCCCCCCCCCACAAAAGTAACCACCATGAAAAACTTCTCCAAAGCTAACTTTGGGCTCCTAAAAACAGAGGTGGCTAACTTCACGGCACCCATGCAAATGGAGAATAGTTGCATGACCATCAAATCATACACCAATGCACTGTACAAACGTGTACACAATTGCATGGATCTCTCCATACCCAATAGAACCAAGACACTCTTCTCTAAAAAAGGAAGCCAATCTGGTGGTCCCCTGCCATAAACAAACTCTATACCAGAAGGAGGAAACTGATGCAGAATAAGGTGAAGTCCCAAGACTGGAAAAACTTATCAGCCTCAACAAAATGTTGAGATCCCAAATCAAATCCTCTAAAGCTAGCTATGAAAACAGAATTGCAGCAGATAGTAAAGAAAACCACAAGGCCTTCTATAGTTATGTAAAGAATCTCCACAGCAATACCCAGATTTTCTCTCCGGAGGCATAAAATTCACAATGGTACCTCCTATACTAAGCCAACAATATATTGCCAATATACTGGCTTACGACAGATTCAATTAAACTTTACCCCTCCCCCCAGCGAGACCAATCACAATACCAGTAGATTGCCAGGCACCTGCTGCACAGGTTAAAACAGTACTGTCCAGGACCAAGAATACCTGTGTTCTACATGAACTACAGAGTCAACTGGCACCTCATCTGTGTGCCCTGATCAATCACAGCCTCACCTCAGGCTTTGTCCCTACCAAATGGTGCACTGCTACAGTCATCATTGAAGAAACTTTGTTTCGGTTTTCTGATCTTCCACACGATCAGATAACATTAATATGTGAAATCATGAGTCTAGTTTTAGAAAATAATTACATCAATTTTGAGGGGGAGTTTTATCAACAAATCAAAAGTGTAGCGATGGGGGTGGCTTGCTCCCCTGTGTATGCAAACCTTATATTATTGGGATGGGAAACCAATTATGCATTTCAATGACCCTTTTTGGCATAGAATTAGAATGTATTCTAGATTTCTGGATGACATCTTTATTTTGTGGGATGGACTTAGTGCTGAGGTTGAACAGTTTGTACAATATCTTAATAATACAACAGAATTTTTAAAATGTACATACAATTCTGATGGTTCAAGTATTAACTATTTAGATACTCATATCTTTCATGACAATAATGAGTTTAGATCAAGGATTTTTCATAAAGATATGTTCTGCAATTCTTATCTACACTTCCAAAGCAACCATCCGATTACTCAAAAAATAAGTATTGTGAAGGGGCAAGCAATTAGAGTAGCACATATAACATCACATCAGGATGATGTAAAAAGTGAATTAAACAAAATGTGTTGTATGTTTCAGGAGAGGGGATACACCAAAGAGTTTGTTATGGAAATATTATATGAAGTATATAAAAATGGGGTATTCTATAGAAACCACTGTTAGAGGTGGGTTTGTCTGCATCAAGTAATGATAGATTGGTAGATACCAATAAGGCCTCTTACAAGAAAGCTTGTATATTGCAATACAATCATTTGACTAATAAAATTAAGAAAGCTTTGAGCTCCAACTGGAATATATTCAGGGTTAATAATGATATTTTTGACAAGGTGGGTAAAGCACCTAGATGTGTGTATAGTACAGGAGCAAACTTTAAGAAACTTTTGGAATGTAAAATAGAATCCCCATGTACAATAGATGTCTGTACCAGACCGTGTGGAGCTTGCAATCAATGTTCTTGTATTTTTAAGGAAAAATCATTCACCTTGGACAATAGAATGCACAGTCGAGTTTATTTCAAAAAAGGTAATTGCAGGACAAGTAGGGTAGTTTATTTAAGTATCTGTGCTACATGTTTTTATTTTTATGTGAGTAAGACTGAGCACCCCTAAGATGTAGAATATATATTAAGCACTTGGGCTTCAGGCCAGTTATTTTACATTAAGAAGGTTTGTGGTCTGCACTCTTGTGGGAATAGAGGCTAGATTCTGCCCTTCTGAGCTGGGAATTTCTGGTTAAAGGCTTATTGCGCATGCTTACTTAAACTGTTTCTTTCTGAAATCAGTACACCTTGTTTGCTGTAGCATAGACTAGATTCAGACATTTGGATCCTAGTTTTACATTTTAGGGTATAACTTGTGCACTGATCCAGGCCGTCTTTTTTGGAGAAGGTTTCTCTGTACCCTAGTGGCAGGACTGTGCAGTTAGAACTTGGTTGATTGAAGGCTGCTGGAACAGGGCTCAGTTTTAAGCTTTTAACTGGTTTATTTGGTAAAGTGTTGTTTTGATTGTATCTGCTCTATTTTCTGAAAAGTATATATATATATATATATATATATATATATATATATATATATATATATATATATATATATATATATATATTTCCATAACTTTCTGAGGCTAGGGGTATAGCCCAGTTTACAGGTTATTGCTGAATCCAGGGCTGTGCTACAAGTTTCTGTGTTGCCCATACCTTACTTGGCTAGAAGGAAGTTTCCCTGTTCACCTGTGAGAGAGGGAAGCTTTGAGCAGGCTATCTGTCCCTGGAGGAGTGGTTTCAGCCAGAAGTTAGTAGTTTATTGGCCATTTTGGGCTAATTTTGATTGTATCTGCTCTATTTTCTGAAAAAAAAAACAAAAAATAAATACTTGTTTCCCGCCTTTCTGAACTAGTATAGCCCAGTTTTCTGGTTATTGCTGAATCCAGGGCTGTGTTACAAGTTTCTGTGTTGCCATACCTTACTTGGATAGAAGAAAGTTTCTCTGTTCACCTGTGAGAGAGGGGAGCTTTGAGCAGACTATCTATCCCTGGAGGAGTGGTTTCAGCCCAGAAGTTAGTAGTTTATTGGCCATTTTGGGTTAATTTCTATCTCTTTCACTTCCCTGCTATAAAACCACATTTATGCAGTTTGTTACAGCTTGCATTCCGCTTCAGCAAGTGCTTGGCCTTCAGGAGTTCTGCAAAGAGTCTACAGCAGTAGAGAGACAAAGAGTGACTTTGGGAGTGATTAAGTATCACTTTTCTGCTTTTCTTGCTGTCCAATGTACCACTCAATTCATCGCAAAAACAGTTTTCTTTTCCTTTAGTGAATCTGTGATTTAAAAAAAAAAAAGTTTGTTATTGCTACATATTGTACTTATTTGCTGCCTGCACTTGAATTAAGTCATTTTTGTGTTTAAATAATCTGTTTAACTGTTGCAGGCTACACACTAAAGTGTGATAGCCTTTTCTGTGCATTTAAAGTGTTGTTTTGATTGTATCTACTCTATTTTCTGAAAAGAAAATATATACTTGTTACCTGCCTTTCTGAACTAGTATAGTCCAGTTTTCAGGTTATTGCTGAATCCAGGGCTAAGTTACAATTTTCTGTGTTGCCCATACCTTACTTGGATAGAAGGAAGTTTCTCTGTTCACCTGTGAGAGAGGGGAGCTTTGAGCAGCCTATCTGTCCCTTGAGGAGTGGTTTCAGCCCAGAAGTTAGAAGTTTATCAGCCATTTTGGACTAATTTCTATCTCTTTCACTTCCCTGCTATAAAAACTGCATTTGTGCGTTTTTGTGCACCGGGCAGCACCATTTAGCTAGAGTTAAACTATTCTCGGCTCCACAAAGTGTACTCTTCAGTTTTTCCCTTGGAACTAGATAAACCTTCAACTTTAGCACTCAAACCATTCATTTCACAGTCAAGCACTTTGCTTATGCCCAAATCCATAGCAAGCACTAATTAACCCTAGAACTAGACCCCTATGCACTGTCCAGAAGGCTTATCGCAAAGTTCTCTAGTCGTCCCCACCAGCCAATCAGAAAAACAGCTTACTCTACCTATTCAGGCATGTCCAAAGGGGAGTTTCCAGTGTACGCTCCAGTCCATCTGGTGAATCTGGGCATTTTGAGGTAATGTTACAACTGCCTCATGTACACAGACAACCCTCTCCTCCTACCACCAAACACTAATATATGCCAGAGATGCAATTATACAGCCAAACTGGAGGCAAATCTCTCTCAACTTAAGACTGGGGTGAAACTTGTCCTTGGGGAGAAAGGTAATACTTGCAACACGCCAGTCACATAGACCTAATAAACCAACACACGGCAAATAACACACATGAATACATGAGAAACATGCTCAGAACAAATAAAATCTGCAAAAGCAACAGAGACCTCCAAAACGAACATCAAGCAACCTCACACCCCATCACCAACCATGAAACACATACTTCACATAATCAGTGTGCCACGCAATCACAGCCCTTAACGCAAAATAACATAC
>NW_025056883.1:0-7445 GCF_019279795.1 Protopterus annectens | reverse complement strand
ACCTGCTTTGTCATGCTCTTTCCATTCATTCCTATATATATGCTATTACTGCATTTCTAAGAGCAACTGTCATGGCTTAGTGGTTCAGTACTTTGCCATTGCTTTTTATATTTTATGACTGTCTACACAGGCTAGGAGGTGTGTCTGTGTAAAGACAGTTTTGATACAGCTTGCTCAACGTTGCCTGCCGGTTAGCTTGTTGGCGCGGTGCGCAGCTCCGCGCAAACGGGTTACGCTGGTTTATGTGCCGTTTTGCTGTCAGCACGCATATTACACTCAGCTCAGCTATAATACAGTCGTTAGCGCAAAGAACACTGCTCTTTGTCCCTGGGCACTCATTTACACCTGTTAAACTACTGCTCACCTACGGGCAGATATACTCAGCTTGTTGGAGTGTAGCCCAGCTATAGGCACTTCTGACATTTGCTTTTTTATTAATATCACAATACTTCTTCATACCATATGTAGCCCACACAGACATTTACATAAAAATAATTTTATATATGTACATATATGTCAGGAATTGTTTAGAGTGCTTATTTCACTAAAAAATAAAAATTGATGTTGTGGGGCTTTCAAACCATGACTGCACCTCCTCTTCAGCTGATGCTCTCTACTCAAGTATACGCCATTGCTTCTTAGCTTACTTTGCATATTTAGATCTTTATATGCTTTTCCACTGACTGCTAACTACTGTGCTGCTAAAGCATGTAAGTATAACGCCTTCCGTGCAAATCCAGCGCAATGTCACAGGGCAAACATCTTTAAAGAGCTTATAAAAATATATAACATGTTCATTTTTACATTTTATGTTTTATAGTCTGTGGGGGCATGTGTTTATCATTGTGTTTAATGAAGCGCATTTTATCGCGAGGACTCTGTCATGGGGGTTTTACTTTTAGGACTGTTACTCTTCTGCGGGGATATGTCTGTTTGTGGGCCCACCCTACGGACACGCTCCCCTACTTTACTTACACAGACCGTAGTTAGCGCCCAGGTGTGAGTCAGCATGCCCTCATGAAGATATGCATTGCATGCTTTCGACATCCGCACTGTTTATCTCTACGCAGCCTCCGTGTAAGCCTTGTAACTCTTACACGGAGGCTTCGTGAATCCTGCCCATATATCCTATTATATCACAAATACGTTAAAAAATATTATTAAAAAATGCAACATATTAACTTAAATATAGTGAGACATAAGCCTTACAGCACAGGCTATAAATAAATACTCATTTAAACTTGGGGGTGAAGTGGTGTTTAATTTTAGTTGCCAATGCGGCTTCCAATGCTCTACCATATCATGCCATGGCACTCCCAGCAAATTCCGATGAATGGTGTAGATTCCAAAAAAATAAACATGGTCTGGATGTTTTTGTAAATGACTGTAGAAAGCATAAGTAGTTCACATATGCTTGATGTCATAAACATGTTCGTAAATACATTCTCTAAAACTATGGATAGTCTTTCTAACATAAAAACTTAGGCACATTTTACATAATGCCAAATATATCACTCCAATTGATTTACAGTTACATAAAAAATGAGTTTTGACTTTCATACCACACAAACACCGTTTCCTTTCTAAAATATACTGGCACAAATTGCAAGTGCCACACTTGTAAGTTCCCAAAGCCCTTTCACTAATAGTAGTATACAATTTGTCACCTGATTACAACATATTCTTGACACATTTAGCTTTTCTAGTAACAAATACTGGTTTGATCTGCAAAATATCAGATATCCCTTCAAATACTCTGAAAACAAACCAATTTTGGATAATGATGTTTCGAATGAAACCATATTCCTCAGTAAAGGTGGTAATAAATAAACAATTATATTCAACATTTGGTTCTCTCTGATATACTAAAGCTTTATTGTCTACCAAAATGGGAATCACTTTCCTCTTCTGTCCCTTCTATAGGACTTCCCCCCATATTAAATCAAGTAAATCAGTGGGGGTACCCTCTAGTTGTAAACATTCCTTTCAAGTTTTCACATTCGTTAAGAAACATCTCTTCACTGGAAATCACACATGCTAACCTTATATATTGTCCCTTAATGATTCCTCTCTTTTGCTGCATCAGGTGGCAACTACTATAGTGCAAAAAGATTATGGAGTGTGTTGCTTTTCCAAACACAGTGCTCTGTATACTTTTTTCATATCATACTTATATATTAACATGTCCAAATAATTAATACTTATTGTACTATAATGGTAAGTGAACTTTAAATAGGAGCTAGTGGAATGTCGATATTCCAAAAATCTATCTGTATCTACTTTGCTAACATCCCAAGCAATAAAAATGTCATCCAAAAACCTTGCATAAAAATGGTAGGGTGGAACATTGTCATTGTTAAATATATATTGCTTTTCCCATTGAAGTAGGACTATGTTAGCAAACACTGGGGCACAACTTGCACCTATAGCCAAACCTCTTTTTTGTTGAAAGAATTGCCCATCCAAATGAACGAAATTGTATTTCAAAACCATATCTAACAATGCATCAAGAATATTAATCTCATTAGAACTAAAAACACCAGATTCATGAATAAAATCATGAAACCTTTATTTTCCAACATCATTATGGAATAACAAATAAATTTATGTAACAAACACTAAACTGGTACTGTATTTAATCTTTCTCAATTTTTCTAAAAAGTCCCAAGAGTCTTTCATAACATGAGAGTAGCCAGACATCAATGCTTTTACTTTTTTATCTATGTACACAGCCATAGGTATGAGTTATAGATGTTCTAGCACTCACAATAGGTCTCATAGGAGGGTCCCACAAGCATTTATGTATTTTTGGGATCCCAAAAAGCAGGGGAACCACAGAAAACTTAACCTCTAAAAATTCATAGATTTCTCTAGTAATTTCTTCGTGTTCCAAAATGTCTAACAAGATAAATTGAATTCTAAAATAACATGAATTAATATAATTCAAAGATATCTGCTCACAAAAATCTTCATCCAACACGTGTTCAAACATTTTGTTAAGGTAATCCCCTCTATTCATAATCACGATCCCTCCCCCTTTATCTGGCGTCATGACTCTAATCATTTTGTTATGCATAAGTTCTTTCAGCAAGCATTGTTCATTAATAGTCAGATTTGTTCCACACATATTAACATTATTGCCCTTTAGCAATTTCCTGAAATTAAATTCACATCATTTTTCAAAAATTACCAAGGGTGTAGGTAGCACAGGATTAAAAACACTACTTCTTAAAATATTACTAATATAATTGCTATCAACACCATTAAACAACAATTTAAAATTAAGCTTACTCAGGTACAGTTTTAAGTCCACCATTAAAGTCTAAATTCTAGCATGTGTGGTAGGGACAAAAGTAAGCCCCTTACTTAACAGACTCACTATACTTTCATTAAATACAACATCTGTAAAGTTATATACTCTGAAGTCACCATTGGCGTGAGTTAAAATGTTAGGCAATGCCTCATTAACACTACCTGCTGTTTCATAATTTTCTAGTAATTCTGTAGATGCTGGTAGTATGAATTCCACCTCTTGTACCTCCCTCTGGCTCACCCTCTGTTCCATGAACGTTGGTTTTGATTATGTTGATGGAAATTTTGCTCATTGTTCCCAAAAGGGTTCTGTTTCCAGTTCCTGAGCCTCTCGGATCTCCTGGGAGGAGTTGCTTCTAAAGAGGCTGCCCCTTCATCTTGGCTCTCAATATGCTCGACTTACTCCAGTGGGGGATTCACTTCTGAAACTCTACTATCATGGTTCCACCCTTCTTGCACACTCATTGGCTGAGGGTATGCTTTCCCCTCCTGGTATTCTCTTCTATCTCTGTCGAGTTTTTTACACTTTTTCTTTTGAATATCTGCTACCACATTGTCTATTCTGCTAAAAACTGCAGTATATTGCACCCCTTGTACAGAAAATAGCACACCCTTTTTGATTTTATTGTCCAGCCCTTCAGTTTCTTTCATAAGATTGTCAATTTCAATCTGGTTATGCTTTATTAATAATTTCAAAAGCTCCCCATCTTGTTTATTAAACATTTCAGTCAAGTCCAAATGTAAAGGGGATCCAGTCAGTAACCCATTCAGGTATTTCCAAAGTCTAAGCCCCCTAGGGATTCTCTCAGTGTGAATGCATTCAGATAAAAAAGCATTTTCTACTTGTAATTTGCGACATTTAAGCAACACCTTTTCAAAGCTGGTTAAAGTTTCACTGGATGAGCCTGTTTCACTACTTACATGCTGAAATTGAATAGTGGAATGCACCCAGTTGTTTAAATTAATGTTTACTGTCCGTTCATTATCGGAATTCATGAATAACTGAGAGGGAAGGTTCTTTAAACAGGCAGGTGTGCAATGGTATTCTGTATCAGTTGAAGAAGAAGCTACTGGTTCACCAAACCATTCCATAAGCTCTTGTACTAACAAAGTAAGCTGTCCAACACTTCTCTGGAAGTCTTCCAAGTTAGAAACTGGTCTGGCCCCATTCACATTCGATCATTCCAAGTAAGAAGACATGTGAATCAAGAAACTGGCAGAACAAATAGGTAAATAAACTGGTTCGTATAAGAACTAAACAGAAAATGTTGATCAGTATTCACAAAAATTTAGCACTTTTGTGTGTGTATAATATTGAAAATATTCATTGTCTAGATATTATTCACCAATAAAATCACATGACCCATCAACACACCTAATAGGGTATGTCTTTTTTCTTTTGTATATACATATTTATATCCTGTGAAAGTCTGAGAAAGATGTCTTTAATAATTGATTTGTGTAGGTGTGTTGATGGGTCATGTGATTTTATTGGTGGGTTATTTAATCTACCTGCACGTTTTTTATTCTGAAGAAGTGTATGTTGTACACACATGAAAGCACTAAATTTTTGTGAATAAAGCAGTGGTCAACTGGTTTTGGTCATTTTTCTGTTTGGATTCAGCAGTTTGTTTAGGTTTACATGCATTACTTTTAATGCTCCACATGATGCTTTCATCTAGCACATAGTTACGAGACAGCCTCCATCTTGCTTAGCTTACCCCTACAGCAGCTCTTCCCCACAGCCCTAATCAGGCACATACTTCACTGCTTGGTGTGATGAAACATGTTACTTCTACTTGCATATATGCTGCTGCAACAGTTTCTTTCCTCAACATTATGTTATATAACAAACCACAGGCAGAAAGTATCTTAGCACAAAAGTTGTGGGTTATACTGCAGGTGCACCCACAATATATATATACTACTTCCATAAGTATATATAGTATATATAGTATAGTACATACAGTATATATGTACTATGTTGTTATTGTTGGTTGTTATATATATATATATATAGATATACAGTATATATATAGGTTATATATATGCGTTAGGTTAAGGTTGTTGTTGCTATAAGGGCCAAAAGTGGGTCTTCAGTATAGTTCAACACATGCTCACTGATGATCCAGCTCTGTGACAGGGCATTGTTGTGTGCATTATATACTATGGTCTGTGGATTTCTAATAGGTGTTATCGGCCATGGCTCCAGAGAATATGCAGATTCACCAATATGATGCCCAGGAAAATTTGCTGTGCACAAACTATTAATTAAGTTGCATGTGTTACATATGTGGGAATCATGGCATGGGCACTGACCTTCTAGGCTGAAAACACATTTTTGATTATAGCATGTGCATTACAGACCACCTGAGAGTTACTAGAGTGGTAACCCTTACTGTTAGCATATCTTTTTCCCAGTTTATTAGGACCTTTATTTCAGTGTGAGTGCAGTCTATGGCTCCCAGTACCTCAGTGAAATTAGCTTTGTTATAAAAAGCTGGTGTGGTGTTGGCTCTCTCCTCTTTGGTACAAAGAAACCAAAAATGCTCCCCTATGTGCTGCAGTATGCTTTCAGGAACAGCTGGAGTATCTTTGTGGTAAATGCTTGGATTACCCTACCATGTCTCCCATTAATCACTGAAAGTTCTCAAAGCCATCCTTGCATTGTTATCCACAGGGATGGGTAATCCAAGAATCCCTTTGACCTACATATGAGGTTAACACATCATGACTAGATCCTGCAGGGCAACTCCACTATATTAGTGTCATGGAGGGCACGAAATGTTAGGCATGGATGGATTTCATGGCAACTCTGAGGGTGACGTGGATAACACATTGACTACCAACAACGATTACGGTATGTAGGATGCAGGTTTGTTAATGCTGCAGATGCTGCATACATCAGGATTTTACTGCAGTCAGTAGAGCATTAAGTCAGGTAATATGTGTGTGTGTGTGTGTGTGTGTGTGTGTGTGTGTGTGTGTGTGTGTGTGTGTGTGTGTGTGTGTTAAGAGAGAGAGAGACAGAGACAGAAAGAGAGATGGGCATGCATGCGTGTGTTTCTGAATCACTCCACTATATTATTTTTCCCTTAGTTGCATTCTAAGAGTCATTCATTTTAATAATGTTGCTCATTACCTCGACATTATATTCCCATTACCATACAATTCAGGTCACTAGTTTTCCCAACCTTCCTTGCTCATGCTAAAGGTATCTCTGATTCAAGCACACCCTACATGTAGTTCATAGTTCATAGTTTAGTACTAAGCTAACTGCCCTTCCGAGTCATTTTAAGCCTAGCCAATTATCCCTTGTGAGACTCAAACCCTGCACCTTGTGTTTGTAAGGCAAACACCTTAGCCATTAAGCCACCCTCCAATCACACTCTTGACCTCTACAATATGAGGAATGTTTCTGCATCCCCAGAGTTGAGTTTCATCTGATCTCCAAGGTTTAGTAATGATGCAGTGACAGTGGCTGTTAACAGGCTGAAACTTTTTTGCTGTCTTAGTTATTACACGCATGCAGGAGATGGTTCTAATTGCATGTTTATATTATGTTTTATCCAAGCAGAATGTCTGTGTGTATAAGTGTGTGTGTGTGTGTGTGTGTGTGTGTGTGTGTGTGTGTTGTCAACAGTATGTGTGTGTGCATGTATCCTGTTTGTGTGTGTGTGTGTGTGTGTGTGTGTGTGTGTGTGTGTGTGTGTGTGTGTTTTATATGACTGCATGCATTGTGTGTGTGTGTGTGTGTGTGTGTGTGTGTGTGTGTGTGTGTATACTGTATGTTATGTGTGTGTGTGTGTGTGTGTTGTTGTATGTGTGTGTGTGTTTGCTGATGATTGTGTGTGTGTGTGTGTGTGTGTGTGTGTGTTGTGTGTTGTGTGTGTGATTGTGTGTGTGTGTGTGTGTGTGTGTGTGTGTGTGTGTGTGTGTGAGAGAGATTGTGTGTGTGTGTGTGTGTGTGTGTGTGTGTGTGTATGTGTGTGTGGGTGTATGTAGTGTATGTAAAGATGTTAAGAAGTAGAACAGAAGAGATGGGCATGCATATGTGTATATTGTAGAAAGGATGATGTACTTGGTCATCAACAATAGATATTATCATATCCAGACATGATTGCAGATGATTA
>NW_025056882.1:0-6430 GCF_019279795.1 Protopterus annectens | reverse complement strand
ACGGAAAGGGGCCTTTGGGGGCATCTTTCCAAAGGGCCCCCCCTTTTCCAGGTTTGGTAAAGGGAATAAACCAGAGAGGGTTTTTAAACCAAGTCACAGGTACGGGCCCCAAATGTTAAAAGTCCGTCTCAACAGCGACTGTTGGTCCCCCCAGTTACAGTTCCTCCTTCAACTCTACCCCAGAGCTTGGGTTGGAGTTTTAATGGTTACTGACGGCTGGGGGGGAATACCCCTTCTGTTCCTTCAGCCTCTACTCTTATCTCCTCTTCCTTAGGGGGAGGTGGTGGGCTTCCATGGTCTCCTCTAGGGGTGAGGGCATGGGACCCTTGCCCGAGCCGCTCTTGGAGCCTCGGGGTTGCTCGGTTTACATCTGCCTGGGAGATTTCCCCTTGGTGGCCCCGGGGTTCCTAGCTCTTGGAGGGGTTCTCGGACTGCCTGGGAGGGAGCTTGAGGTGATAAAGGGTGTCCCACTGGTATCAGTCAGCAGTCTTTTTAGCTCCCCCCCTTAGTACCTGTTGACATCTCTGCCACTTCTCTTGCTACAGGACCCAGAGATCCTGCCCGGGTTTTCCCCCATTGAATTTCCCCTTTTCCCGGGATTCTCCTGATTTTTGGGGAGATCCTCCTGGGAAGAGGACTTGAAAGAGGAAGCATGTAGACTAGTCTGTCACGGATACTGACTTTGATGAGTCAGGGGGACCCCTAGACCCCTCTGAGGATGTCTCCTTCAGACATCCTAGAATTTTAAAACAGGGGGAAACTCCAAAAACCCCCTCTGAGGATGAGTCAGTATACCTAGGGCGTTTGGATCTGGGCCCTCCACCTCCTGGGTGTCTCCGCCTTTGCCCCCCTTATGCAGGTTTCGAACCCAGCTCCTGACTCTGTAGAGCCAGTCCCTAGGAGGCCTTCAAAATTTATCACTGCTCAGTGACAAACAATTCCTTACCAAGGGTGTCCCTGATGCCATTGGTGGGCGGCCACCAAAAGGAACTTGCAGATCCTTTGCCCCTCCATCCTCCCAATAAGGACTCTAGGACCAAAAGGGACGGCAAGTGGATGTTTTCCTCAGCACCTTTGCTATGCATTCGCTGAATTATCTTTGTCACTTCACCAGACTCCAGAGATATCCTGAAGGAGCTGGGAGAAGTAGTTCAGGATCCTACAGCTGCAGGGGCTCAAGAAAATTGCCGCTAGGAACCCTCAATTCCATTGCTAACTCCTCCATGCGGCTAATATCTTATGCTGGGATGGGCAAAAAGGGCAGGCACAGGTGTGGCTTTTGGGCGCCAAGCCTGGATGCGGCTATGTGATTTTGGACCCCTTTAAGGCGTCCTTCACAAATTCTCCCTTTGATGGGTCAGGTTTGGCCGTCAGGTGAAGGAAACCTTGACGAGGTGCGAACAGAACGGCAAGACACTTTCAGCTGTTGGAGCCCGTTTTCCCCCCCTTCTGGGCCTTATCCCAAAGGACAGAAGGGTAAGTTTGGGTTTTAAACCCCAAAGGGTCACCCCCTTTCCCGGGTCAGTTTCCCCCTAGAGGAGGGGGGTAACAACAGCTCTAGAGGCAGGGGGCCCAAAAACCAGGGAAACGGGGACCCTTTTGATCCCCTTTCAGCATCCCTGAGGTGTTCCCCGGGCTGTCCCTCCTTGGAGGCAGTCGGGAAGTTTATCCTGTACCCAGAAGCCTGGCATTCCCTCACCAAGACAGATGGGTACAGTCGATCATATCCAAGGGTTACATAATTCCTTTAGGAAAGTCCCCCCCAATTTTCCCTTCCAGATGTACCACCTCTAAGGAGATTGCAGAGTTAGAAAGAAAACTACTGAAAAAAGAGCCATTCAGCCAGTTACAATAAATTCAGAGCCGGAATCTACTTTCTTTTGGTCCCCAAAAACGGGAGACTGGAGACCAATATTGGATCTCAGCAGACTCAACAAGTCTGTCAGGAAGACAAGATTCCAAATGGTCACTCTTCAGTCAATTCTGCCCTTCTTACAGAAGGACAACTGGATGTGCTCAATAGATCTTCAGGATCGACTTAAACAAAATTCACAGGGCCCAGGAGATTTTCGCTTTTGGGGTCCAGTCATTCCCGTTCAGAGCCCTGCCCTTTTGGGCTCACTACAGCCCCAGAGTGTTCACCAAATGCATGGCAGTGGTCACGGCTCACCTGAGGGCGTCAAGGATTCCAGGTGTTTGATCTCCCACTGGCTCCTGTCAGCCACCACCAGGCATCAGCTTTAAAAGGGATTACACAATAGACCTTTGTTCTCATTTAGGCATCTCAATCAACTTAAAAGTCATCCTTATCGCCCCGCCAGTCTATTACCTTCAAGGGGCAAACTTAAACACTGGGATGTCAGCTACCCTTACAGAACAAAGAGTTTCAGACATTCAGACTCATGTCAGGATCATTCTGGCCAGCAAGAAAGTACAGGCCAGAATGGTTCTAAAGGTATTAGGTCTCATGGCTGCGGGCATTACTCTTCTTGCCCCGGCTCGATGCTACATGCGGCTCCTTCAGTGGATGCTGTTGACTCAGTGGTCATACCAGCAATTTCCCAATCGCACCAGATTCTGGTGACACAGACATGCAAACAGCATCTTGCTTGGTGGATCACATTGTCTCAGGTTCACCAAGGCAGGTGCTTTGTACCCCCCGATAGCCACTGTCACCACGGATGCCTCTGATCGGGTGGGGGTCATTATCAGGGCAGGATGGTTCATGGGACGGGCAACCGTTCGAGTACCATCTGCACATAAATGTCCTGGAGATGAGAGCAGTGCTTTAACGTTGCAAGCCCTCAACGACTTTCTTCCCGTAGGGACAATTGCAGTCCACACAGACAACATGTCTGTAGTTTGGTATATCAACAAACAGGGCGGAACCAAGTCCTACCCCTTGTGTCGAGAAGGGCCCGACTTTGGCAATGGGGGATCTCCTCTCATCGGTTTCTGGTAGCATATCCCTGGGAAAACCAACATTATAGCGGACAGATTGAGCAGAGCTATCCTGCCTCACAGTGGTCTCTCAAGCAATCTATAGCGGAAGAGATTTTTCTGGAATGGGGTCCCCCTGTTGCATCTTTTGCTACTCCCAAAACAGCAAATGTCCAGACTTCTTCAGCCTCTTCCCCTATCAGGCCATCCCCCCGAGACGCTCTGACCCAGGATTGGCCCCAGGGACTTCTATATGCCTTCCCCCCATTTCCTCTGATCCCTCAGGTGATCCAGAAAGCTACCGTTTGAGAGCCAAATTGATTCTCATTGCCCCTTACTGGCCTCGACAAGTTTGGTTCTTCCTCCATCATCACCTTTTGCAGCCGTGGCATCTGGACCCAGTGCCAGATCTACTGATTCACCAATCGTCAGCTGCACCGGTCAATCCCTTCTCTCAACCTCACAGCATGGTTGCTCCACTTCCTTCCTTAGCCAGGCTTCCTTGATCTCTAACCCTGTTAGAGACATCATAGTATTCACTAAAATCCCTACCAGGAGGATTTACACAAACAAATGGAAACGTTTTCTATTGGGCTAAGGCCCAAAATATTGATCCTTTTTCTGCCCTGTTCAGGCAGTTCTGGACTTCTTAGCAGAGATTTTTCATGCAGGCTCCCCTTCTTCCACAGTCAGAGTTCAATTGGCTGCTATTTCTAATTTTCATGTCGGGATAGCAGATCATAATATTATGTCCCATAGGCTCTGCAGGGCGTTCTTGAAAGGAATTTTCCTACTAAAGCCTCCAATCAGGAATCCTCCTCCTCAGTGGGATCTAAATTTAGTGCTGACATCCTTGATTCTTCCCTTGAGCCAGCTGTTTCTTGTTCCCTGAAATATCTTTCTTGGAAAACTTTATTCCTAGTGGCTATTACATCTGCCAGGAGGGTGTCTGAACTTCATGCTCTTTCGGTTCGACCCCCCTATTTGATTTTTCACAAAGACAGAGTATCTTTGAGAACCAATCCATCCTTTTTACCTAAGGTAGCTTCAAAGAACAATCTGAATCAATCCATTGATCTCCCTGTATTTTTTCCTAACTATTCAGATAGAGCTGAACAAAAGCTACATTATCTTGACGTCCACCGTCAGCTTAGATATTATTTGGACAGAACAAAAAAATTTAGAAAATCTGATCAACTTTTTGTTTCCTATGCAGACAATAAAAAAGGCCTTCCTGTTTCTAAAGTGACTTTGTCCAGATGGCTTTCTTCGGTCATCACTGAAATTTTTTCCATCAGGGGAAAACAGCTCTCCTCAAAACCTAAAGCACATTCAACTAGGAGTTTAGCTACTTCACAGCTTTTCAAGCTAGACTGCCTTTGGACACTATTTTGCAGCGCCACTTGGGCCCCTCACACTTTTGTTTCCCATTACAACTTGGACTTGGCCTCCAGGGACAGAGCCAGTGTTGGCTCAACAGTCCTCAAGAGTTTGTTACATTGAGCCACCCAGGATAGAGGTGCTAGGACGGTCCCATCAAGCAAGAATGAAGGCGAGATTGACATTAACATTAGTTATGTACCTACCATAACGTTCCATGTTATTGTCTTCTCCTTCTTTCTTGCTCCTCCTTCCCCTGGCCTGGACAGACCTTGTATAAGAAACTATTATGCTAAAGACCATTCAGACCTGGTCCTTTTTACATCTATAAGTTTCTTCTTCCTTTGGGAAGTATTGTATGCTTGGTGCTATTGCCCTTTGTTAACAAACGAGATCTGGTACTACGCCTTGCATCATGGGATATGGGGCTGCCTCGAGCTGGTAGAAGAAACTCTCGAGCTTAGCAAGTGGATGGGCCAATCGCAACCCATCAAGCAAGAAAGAAGGCGAGAGAAGACAACTAACATGGAACGTTATGGTAGGTACATAACTTCTTATTTATTACTATATATATGTTAACAGTGGATGTTTATCTTAAGCTGTCATGGCTTAGTGGTTCAGTACTTTCATTATGGTGCACAGTGTCCTGGGTTCGAACCTTGTTATTGCTTTTTATTTTACTACTGTCCAGACAGTTTAGGGGGTGTGGCTGTGTTTAAGCAACCTTGCTCTACGTTGCTCCACTTTGCCCGACAGTGCACGGGTTGGCGCCTCGCAAAAAATTTGCTGGGTAAAGCAGTTTAGCTATGGGCAACTACATTGCGCTAGGTAAAACGCAATTTAGCTATGAGCAACTACATTGCACTGGGTAAAGTGCGATTTAGCTATGGGCAACTATATTGCGCTGGGTAAAGCGCTACTTAACTGTGGACAATTATATGTCAGGTTCATTTAAAACTTTACATTTTGTTCACTGATATATAGGCCATTTCAATGCTTTTTAGTTAAAGTTTTATCATATCTGTCAGGACTTATTTCATATACTCATTTTGAACATAAAATAGGAAGGTGACTGGTGAGACTAGAACCGTGAATGCCTCTTCTTTGTGTGAACGTTCTACCACTACGCTATTACTATTTGGTGTAATTTGCATACACATTCCTTATTATGCTTTTCCATGTCGAAATTGCTAACTGCAGCTAAGCAATGGGCACACCCATGCACACACGCGCAAATACGGGCAGCTATATCGGGAACTGGAAAATAAAAAAATAATGTTTTACTTTTTATAACTGTGCTGGGGGTTTACAATGTCAGGGAGTGTGGTGTTGGGTACATGGACATTTGAGCGGACTCGCTCTTGTGTGTTGACATTTTGCATTTCAAACACTTGCAGGGGCATGGACATTTACACTGCTCGCCAGTCGGACACGCCCTCTGCTTGCCTGCAAGGTCAGTGTTAGACTTGGGTGTGAGTCAGCATGCCCTCATGAATATTCATGGCACGTTGACGTCATACTGTTCAACTGCAGCCTCTGAGTAAGACTTATTTAGTCTTACACGGAGGATTCGTGAATATGGGGGAATGTCTCCTCCCCTCTTATTCTTGCAAACTCTCTGTAGTATCCTGAATTTTAAAGCATACTCATTGTTATAGGATGTATACATTCTGCCTCAATATTAATGAACTTACACAAATTGCAGTTATAGCAGGGGACTGTCCCCTTGTTAAATCTATGTAGCTCTTCATTTTTACCAAAATCTTTATAACAGAGAAGTTATTTAAGATTCTTCTCTTTCTTATATACAAAATAAGGCCTTTCTCCTACTATTTTGCTAACATTAACATCAGAATTAAGAACAGTCCAATTTCTTTTAATTATGCACTGAATCTGTCTAGAATGTCTGTTATACTTCATCATGTATCCTAATTTATTAAATCCAGCTTCTCTCACAGAGCTACATAAATTTAACAAGGGGGCAGTCCCCTGCTATAACTGTAGTTTTTGTAAGTTCATTAATATGGAGACAGAATTTATACGTCCTATAACACAAGCCAGTTTTATTTTTAAGGTATTTGGGATGTGCCGTAGAGAAAATTTTGTTTTT
>NW_025056881.1:0-6836 GCF_019279795.1 Protopterus annectens | reverse complement strand
GGGCAACACCTCAGGGATGCTGAAAGGGCTTGTCAGGAAAACCCGGTGCCTGGTTCTCTTGGACCCCCTGCCCCTAGGCGATCTACCATTGTTATTCCCACCTCTCTGCCTCTGGTGGGAAAATGACTCTGTCGTAGGCGAGAGTCCCTTGAGCTTGTTTCTGGAACCACATCTTCCCACCCTTCCTGGCCTTTGGGGTAAGGGCCTAGAGGTCAGCAGGATAAAGCGGCAGAAAGGGTCTTGCCATCAGTCTCGCACCCTGGTCAGGTTTCTTTCACTTGAGGACCAAAAGAGATGATCATCAAAAGGGGAGTTCGTGAAGAGCGTCTTGAAAGGTTCCGCAAGTTGCATAGCCGCATCCAGGCGTGCCTAAATGAGCTACCCTGTCCCTAACGACTCTTCGCTCCATCGGCCTTGCCGCATAAGATAGGAAGCATGGAGGAGTTGGAAATGGAGATGGGATAGCCAGCTGCGTGTTCATTTTCTCTTGAAACCACGCAGCTGTGAGATCCTTCAACATTTCACTGGCTTTGTGACCAAGTCCTTTGAAGGCAGTGAAATGGCACAGGTAATTAGTGACGCATGGTAAATGTCGCTGAGGAGAACACATCAGCTTCATTACTATCCATGGACCCTAGATTCCTTGTTGGGTGGATGGACAGGCACTGAAGGATCAATGATTCCTTCTTTGTGGCCTTCTACCACCATAGCATCCACAGAAACTCCTTTTTGATAAAAATTGCTTGTCTGATGGAGCTGTGATGAATTTGGAGGGTCTCCTGGGGAGTGGGGTCCACTGAATCGGGGCAAATCATGCCTTCTTCTACACCATGAGGTCAAGGGGGACACCCAGGAGGTGGGCGAGCCGCGCCTCCAAGATACACCAGATTAAGTCCTCCGAAGGGTTGAGGCTGGCCAATTTCCCCTCTGTTTGGGGATCTCAGAATGTCTGCAAATGGAACTTATCTTCAGAAGGGAGCAGAGAACCCTCGGAATCATCCAGTCTGTGTCCGGCGGTGACGAACTCAGGTGATCAATGGCACCACTCTTGCACTTCCTCTTCCGAGGGGGTCTTCTGCCAGTCAGGAGGCCTCGGGAAAGATGAAAATCCCAAGAATCTGAGGAGCTGGCTCTCTGCGGTCCGGAGATGAGGGAGTGGTCGGCTTACCCTGAGGCAGCATGAGGGAGGGGCCTTCAGGGAGCCGACTGGAGTAGAGCCAGGCTCCTAACACACTCCGCATGAGCCTCGAATGCCCCTGTCAGGCAGAGCCAGAGGTCCCGCTCCCGAGGAGCTAAGGACCCCCTGGCACCGACAGTGATGGCTCCGAGGCGATGTCGGACGAACTCCCTGTGACACCGAGAGGAGAAGTGGGACAAGGTCGATGCCACTCACCCCCTCGGGCCGATGGGGAAGCCCGGCGCGGTTCTTCAAAAAGAAAATCGGGCCGGCGGCGGCGCGAAGACAATTGTCTCGGCTCAGTGACCTGATCTCGGTTCCGACCGCGACCCGGCTCCGAACTCAAAAGAGTCGAGAAGGAGGAAAGAGTTGATGGACGGGGCAGGCACCGACTGATGAGTCGAACCAAACATCTGGAGCTAGTGCTGGGACTTAAGTAGTCGACTCACCACCCCTCTGGTCACGCCAGTCGGGAAGCCTCGATGACCTAGAGGAATGAGACAACTGGCTCGTTCAGACAGCAGGGAGATCCTGGAGCCGAATGAGCGAGCCAAGAAGGTGACCTAGACCTCTTTCTGGTTGGCGGTTCCGGCGACCTTGTCGAGGCCGACACGGGTACCTCGATAACCTCGGCTCCGGCCGGAGCCGAGGGAAGCCTAGAAACTGTGGACTGGATCTTATCGGCTCCAGCCGGAGCCGATAAAAACTCAAGAGTTGAACAACCTGAGGTCTAATCTCTGGCTTTAACAACCTCTGAGAATCAGCTTGTTTTCTCTCCTGCAGGACCCTGGGGCTGAAGCCGCGGCACACAGCACAGGAATCCTGCAGGTGCAAAACCTAGACAATAGACACAAGAAGTGTGGCGTCTGTCAGAGACATTTTCTGTTGTACGCATCACACTTCTTGAATCAAGACCTTTGCTTCGCTGACATTTCAGTAACTGACGGTGTACACTAACACACGCAAACACACAGTTATACCCACACATCCAGAAAAATTATTTATACTAAAATAATTAGCACAAAGAGTTAGTAAAACTACACAAACACCCTCGAAGGGGAAGCCAAAGGTAGGGAAGAAACAACCGGTTCTTTTAACAAGAAAAGCGAAATTAAGTTAGGGGATGAATATATATCCTACACTAATTTAGGAAAATTAAAGAAGGATTAAGGGGAAAAAAAGAGTAACTTTTTGAATAAAAAGCTAACTCTGGGAGGAACAGTGAAGCAACCAACCTCCCGAAGCTGTGACAAAGCGAGATCTGAGTGGCATTCCGTAGCCTAGCATTGTGGGATATAAAGAAGAGACCTCGAGCCGGTGGAACCAACTCTCGAGGCTTTAAGTGTGGCGGTCGGGGCCGAGGTGGCTCGAACCCATCCAGCAAGGAATGAAGCGAGATGAACAACAACATCTGGTGTTGAACGGGCAGTACAATGCTCACCACTCCCACTAGTAACCAGTAGGACTTCCCTCTGCAATGGGTCTGGATAGCTCTGGACACAGAAAATAAATTCCTGAAACCAGCAAAGCCTGGGATCTGGACTATACTAACTAGGAAAGGTGGGGAATCGAGCAAACAAAGATGAGTATTTTTTGTTAAAACAGGCTAAACAATGTAATGATACTACTAAATAAACACAGAAAAAAGGCTAACACATTTGGGTGTGTAGCCCTAAGCAATAAGCTAATTAAAACTCTACAAAATTGGCAATTTAAAACTTTTAAATGAAGTAAGGCAAGTGCACAACTGAAAAACAATTTAAGAGGCAGTAATGCAATAGAATGCACTATCTAATCTATATATATACATAAAGTCTTATAAACAGAGAAAGCAGCTAAAACACACAAACAAGATTCCAGATGCAGTGCAACCTAGAGCACTTGAGTTGCAGCAATATTACAGCAAGTAGAGTTTTAATAAATGCATTAAATTATACTCTACATATTTCCAAAATGTTTAAGATGCACAGTCAGAACACACGAGTATTCAGGCAATCTTTTTATTTTTAAGAAAGGGAGAAAGGGAGGAACAGAGAGGCAATAAACTAAGTGGTTTGGCGCTTCTCCAGATGTTCTCTCTGTGTTAGAGTAGAGATAAGCTAATGACACTAGACTGAGAGGAGTGTCAAGATCAAATTTACAGTAGAGGCTGAGGGAACTGCAAGGCTAGCAGGTGGGAAGCTATTTTGGGCAGAAAACACTACAGAAATGTTTATCACAAACATTTCTGTCAAATTGTTGTGTGCTATTGCAAAGGTCTAGTTTACAAACATGTATTAACACTTCATTCATCCCTGGTTTGGCACCTATGTCTCTAATGCAGACAGGTAACCTATAAATGGTTCATCTCCCAAGGCCCATGCTTATACTTATCAAGGGTATCAGAACTTGTCAAGGAAGATTTAGGAATATATGGCTGGGCTTAAAAAGAAGTCCTTGTGGTTACGTTAGCCTGAAAAGTAAACACCTATATGAACCTATATCATGTCCAAGTGAGTTATGACATATAAATGAGTCCAGATATAGAGACTTATGTATCAGTAGCACAGTGCTTCATAAATATGCATACTGTTTTTGCATGTAACACAACCACAACAATATTCAGGAGTAATGATTCTAATGACAACTCCAAGAACTGATACTCCCTGTCAGTTTTTGCCCGTTGGTTTACCTGATGATGTGCTTGCTGCATCCTAAAAATATTCATAAAGGTGTATAATTTTGGTGGCAGCTACTAGAACCGAAAGCACATAAACATAAACAGTAACTCACTCCTATCCCAATCATTTTGCTTAAGTTGGTTTATGATTGCATACCCTGTTGTCTAAGTAGATTTCTATGATCATTTTTATGAGTGTTTGATTTTTTTATTTTAGTATGCATGCATTTGTATTCATGCAGTGTTTTACTTCTGTGTACTGTATTTTCAAATTTATGTCTTTAAATAAGAATAAAGCCCGATCGACTTTCTACTTCTTCGTAATGCGAGCATGCACAAGCATACACTAATACAGGTTACACTTTTCTGTTGCTATGGGGACTGTTTATGCTTCATTCTACTCGCTTCCTCATCTCTTCCTGCTGCAACCATCTCTCTTCTTTGTAAGACTGGCTTACACGTTTAACTTTTTTTTATAATTACCTTTTTAGTTGTCTTTTTGCTGTTCATAAATCAGGAGCATTAGTTATATTTGAGTCTACTTGCCATAATCCTAATTCCGTTTCTTCTACTTTTTTGTGGCGTCTTGCACCCTTCGTGCTGTTAAGATCTGGTCTCATGCTTGAGATTAACAAGGGACACTGACAGCCCGCAAGAACAGCAACAGGAACAGAAGGTAAAACAGATCTTAAAGATGTTAGAACTTCACTTTTACAAACAAACAAAAGGGTGGCAGAATAAAGTGTCTGCGGCTTTTTAAAGCCATTCATTTTAAAATATTACATTTTGATTCTGCCTATCTGCACGGCACAATGCTGAGTGCTTTACCAGTTTTCCCTTGGCGTCTTTTGAAAAGATTCTTAAAACACTTTGTGTTCACACACATTTTTCTCTAACTGGTAGTATCACAGGAACAAGATAAAAACTACAAGGATTTATGTTGGCATCTCACTGATCATAATACATATGTGTTCTCGAGCACGGATGCCAACATTCATCTTTCTGAGCTCCTGCTCTCATAGTGAATTTTTGGCATCCATGCCTCCAAGCATATAGTATTTCAGGTTGTGACTAGAGGCAGAATGCTGGCCCTTTATATTGTCTAACACTCAAAGCTATCATCTAGTACCCAGCTAGTACAAAGCTCTGTAAAATTATTAGTATTGTAAACATACATTTATACATTCTGAGATACAGAATAATAGTTATCAATTTAGAACACATTTGCAATTTTTTTTTGTCAAATAAACAACATTCACAGGAATTACAATGTAAGTATATCATGACACCATTTATATTTTGCTAATACCCACCCTCGTGAGCCTCCTCTCACTTCTAGGAGGGCTTAATGAAAGTCGGATCTGGGATAAATTTGCAGATGCCTAGTCAGCCTTCAAGGTTAGTCTTGAAAGGAAAGGTAATAAAGTGAAATGATGTTGCTCTTAGAAGACTGAACACACAGGTTGAGACTGCCTTCCCGGTCAGGGAGTTGATAGAGTATAGGCAAAGAAAAAAAGGAACAGGGGAGTGTTGGGTGAAAGACCATCTGTGGTTTTCAGTTTTTAGTTGAGTCTAGAACAAAAGCTGCTGTTGAAGTAAAACATTGCAAGATAATTGGAAGAATCAGAGATAGAAAAGATTACTGCCAGAAAGAGAAAACTACGCAAGTTACAAAGGAAAGAAAATGGGAAGAAAAGTAAATCTATGAATATGCAACAAAAGTCCAAAAATGTAGGACTTCTGTAAGTATGCTATTATTTGTATTGACATTTTAGTTACCCCAAGTAGATAGAGAGGATTCTCCGGCAGGTAGATAACAAATAGTGGAATGTGACTGAGACTGATACAGGTAATGGAAAACACTTTTTGAGAATGCAATGAGCTGCCAGATTTTAAAAAATTCCTACAGTACACAGCAATAGAAATACTGAGGGGCTAAATGGTTGCAACTCAGAAAATAATTGTTTTAAGCCGGGCCAGAAGCGGGCGCCGGAAAATCCGACGGCATATTATAATTGCACCGCTTCCCAAAGACCAGCCTAGCACAATCTAACCTTGCAATAGTGCTTATTGAACCTAGCACAAAGCGACACCCAACAACGCCGTGCTCAGGCCCCAAACAAGGAATACACAAGAATGATAATCCCTATGCGTATCTGTTTCCCACAAGAAATACAGTTATTCACTTTTTCTGACATCCGTAAAACACTGAGGCAAGAAAACCAAAATATTCTAGGGACTTAGCCAACTTGGATTCGGTCTGAAACTCCAAATTAAAAATTTCAGAACGCAAACGGCACTTGAACGCTGCTTCTGTATCGGACCATGCGGCAAAAGACTGAGAAATGAGCGTGGCGCTTTTGTACCCTGACGTCCTGATGTCAGTTTTAAGCGCCTTGACCGACGTCAGCCTAATACTTTGGTATTCGGGCCGACCGAGGACAGCGGACTACCCATATGTAAGGACTGCAGCAATGTGAGATGAAGAACATCTTAAATCACTGGAACGCACACACCCCCACAGTTTTTGAGCATCAGGCAGGACATGGGTACCTGAACCAGATCTACTCCAACAATGGGTTCAGTGTCCTTCCTAATTGTATGTGGGGACAGCCGTGTCTCCATCCCACCAATTGCTCTAAATCCAACAGCTGGAGCAGGAAAAAAATGGCCAAAGCAGTGAAAAAAAAGTCAAACAGGATCCCATGTTTGTTTCTTCCTGCAAATGTACCAGCCTTCCTAAGGTTAAAATAAATTTTGCAGAGTGAGCAGATGAAACATAGTGAATGTGGTTGTCCTGAAAAGAACTTCTGGAATGGGAAGACACAGTAAATTATTTGTTTTCCTCCATGGCCAGCCACAGCTATGCATAGAACTGTGTGCATTTATTGACTATTCAACATACCAGACTGACTAAAACTGGGGTATAATCTAGTCAGGATCTACAGCTGAGCCTGTTTAGTCAGTACATGCAGCATTAAGGACCCAGGGGCAAAAGTG
>NW_025056880.1:0-7231 GCF_019279795.1 Protopterus annectens | reverse complement strand
TGCATGTGAAATTACAGGACATATGCCTTAGCCGAATCATGTACTGTTAAGATATGCGGTGATGTGGTCCATGGCAGATCAAGGATGGGTGAGGTCATATCCAATAAGGTGTGCACCCCAAAACCATGGGCATACTCTGATGGTTGTCAGTGTAAGAGTATTGGATTGGTCATACATGGTCTGCTGATGTTGAGGAGCTGTAAAATCAAGCATCAGGCATTCACAAATGGCATCTGTCCACATATCATCCCAGGTATGTGTTGCTGGAAAACATAGGGGCTGTGAGCATTAAAGCTGACACAACCGACACAGTAGTACACATTCGGCAATGGGCTGTACACCTGGAAGGTGTGTTGCTGTGATACGCGCGGTGTGGAATAGGTGCACAGCAATACTGTGTACATGGGTGCAGTGGTATACAGGGGAAGGGGCATCATCTAATGATACAGCACATGCATCACACACACATGTATACTATTGCTAGCATGGATTGATATAGCTGCACTACCGTACTGTTGGGTACCATATGTTATGCATGTTGACAGATGGGTAATAGGAGGATTGTGTGTGCTATCATTGTACAACCTCACCTGCATATGTGTGTGTGTGTGTGTGTGTGTGTGTGTGTGTGTGTGTGTGTGTGTGTGTGTGTGTGTGTGTGTGTGTGTGTGTGTGCGCATCCTGGTGGGTAGTTACTTTGTCTGTATGGTCACTTTGGTGAAGTGGAGGGAGGTTGATGCATGTGGGATCGTGTGTGCATTTGTGTGTGTTTGTGCGACTGGCCATGTATGCACATGTGTGATTATGGGGTGTTCCTTTGCTTAGTACCTCCCTTTGGGACCGTGCAGTACATGGACATGAACTGCCACAATACACACTAGGAATACTTGTCATGTATGTAATCACAGGACAGCTGATAGTATAATATGGTCTGTAGCATGGAACAGGCATTGAGAGGGAAGGTAGACACCAGGTACACCCTTAATATCACATTTAGCAGAGAGGTCACCTACAACCCACGTATGCAGCACTGCAGCTGCATTGGGGAAGTACTAGTCAACACCAGGGAGTGTAACCATATATTGCAGTTGTCACATGATAGACTGATTGAGCAGTATATCTGGCATATACTAGAGCATTATCTGCGACACAACAGTGTGTGATATTATGGAGTGAACACTTAGTAGCCCACACATATGGGGCCATACTCCATGATGTCTGGATATATGCATGGTGAACACCGAATGATAGCAGTGAGGCCATCTAAACCACTTCTGGGTCGAGCAGGTAATGCAGTAACAGGTCTTGTCATACAGTCGCTGAGTATAGGCGTTTACAGGACTGATGTGTTAATGTGGTATCAATATGTGTATGTTACCAAATGTGGCCTTGGGATGGGGTACACATGGACATATCTTACGTCGGGACTGTCTGTAAAGTCCACGGACAAGTAGGTATTAATAATTGGTGTGTGTGTGTGTGTGTGCTGTGTGTGTGTGTGTGTGTGTGTTTGTGTGTGTGTACAGTTAGAGCAATGCTATACAGGTTTTAAAGTGTGTTTGTGTTTACCCCACAGGTGGCAAGGTGGGTGGGGTCCTGCACCAGAGTGTTGGTGGCCATACAGAAACCGAAATGATAGTACTGTTGAGAACTGGGTGGGGTTGTCAGGAGACAAAACAGCATCAGCCGTTTGACATCCCCTTTTAACCACCCCAACCCTGCACAGTTTCAGTGCCTATTCACTTCCCATCACCAGTGGCCATAATGGTGGGACAGCTGGCAATTTGGTGGCTATACTACAGGAAAGTGTGGTAACCATGCCTACTGTGTCTAGTTTGCAGCAGGCATAGCCAGATATCCGGCAGGGCACCACGGGCAGGTGTCCCAGGGTGCTCATGGTGGTGCGGACATCGCTACCCCTGGCAGAGGTGACATAGCTGGTACCTTGAGCCCATCTTTTAGGATGTCGTGGAGATGCAGGCACGTATAGAATGTTAAACCAGACAGGGCCTGAGGCTGCAGAGGCTACTCATCTGCAAGTGACAACGCCCGTGAACAGCTGAGTACCATCCAGCGTTAACTGAAGTTCATGGATGACGGGTCAGTAGGATGATGGCCCTCATCGACCCGTGGTCTGTCCATGCTTGAAAGTGGGGTGGGATGCAGGCGTGACCCGTGGATGTAGACCAGCAATGCCAGCTGGCGTCATTGTGGATGTGTTGGGACACCTTAGCGGGCTTCCATAGTGGCAGTACCGGTCCCAGCACTGTGGGGGCACTGGCCACACCACACCAGAGCTGGCCTGACACATGGTCCTGCCAAGTCTAGGAGGGACCTGGTAGCTTGTGACATTGTCATCACCAGGTGAGGTAGCACATCAAGGGGCCTGTGCACATGCCCATGGAACCCCTTGCAGGCACAGTCCATGTCCATGGCCAGTGGCAGTGAACTGCACACCCTGCCAGGTATGGTCTGCAGCTGTCCATAAACTTGCCTGTAGCCAGGGCAGCCACATGGCAGAATGGTGTGCATGCATGCCACACACTAACCAAACACACTAGAACCCCATATCTACACACACCACATCACATGCCCGGATTCACCTCGGTACACCTCACCCACACACATGGTGTCAAATGCTTATAGCCCACCCCCTCGGCCTCTGGCAAACCAACAACACACCCTATTGCATATGGTAATACCTGTGCCCATCCCTGTCATCCATACCATCTATGCAGGGACAGGCTACTGAGGTTCTGTGATGCACATGGTGACTGTCTACAGTGTACACAGTACTTCAATGTAACATGTTTGTAGAGGTAAAGTGTAATGCATATATGTCAGTTAGTGTAGCCATCCAGCAATGTTGCATTATAACTGTTAGTAAACCATAGGCAAAACTGCTCTACAAATTGTAGCATGCTACAGGCCACCCTCTCAAACTCAGGAACCCCACACAGCCTTCCTGAAGACACTGGAGGGTATAAATGTCTCAAACACACATCATATTGGGTGACTTCAACTACCGAATATAGACTTTAGGAACATTACTCAAGCCCTAACTTTCTAGCCCAACGGTTCCTGGAGTTCATAAATTCAAATGCCATGGAACAGCTAGTCACTGTTCCCACGAGAGGAGAAAATATACTAGATCTCATTGTCACAAACATGGGGACAATAAAAATGTCCCACACACCGGAGTATATCCCTCATTGGTGAGATCTGATCATAAACTAATCTCACTGGAAATCCACATCCGCCCCCACCCCAAAGCAAAAAAAAGACCATAGTGAAGAACTTCTCTAAAAGCAAACTTCACACTACTCAAGACTGGTGTGGTATCCTTTAGGAGCCCCTGAGTCAGAGGAAACCACAACCCAAACTCTCTAGGAAGCCCTTACAAATGCCTTCTATGAACACCTCAGGACTGCATGGATCCAGGCAATCCCAAATAAAACCAAGACTCTTTCCACAAGGCATAGCGTCCAGTCTGGTGGACCCCAACCATTAACAAACTTTACAATAAGAGGAGAAAGCTATTACATGATAGAACAAAATCCATAAAAGGGTCACCCCTAGTCATTATTAGTAAAAAAATCACGAGCACTCATAAAATCAACTAAGGCCAATTTTGAGAAAAATTGCCATGGATTCAAAGGACAATCATAAGGCCTTTTTTCTAAGCTGTTAGGAACCTGGGTGGAAACTCACAGATATGCTCAGAATTAGTCAAAATGATACAAAAATCACTGAACCCACAGACATTGCCAACATATACTGGCAGACAGGTTCAGTGCAAAGGCTTCCACCCCTCTCCCCTCTCTAAAAGGAGATAACTATCCCAGCGAGTGTAGCCTCGGACATCTCAAATGCTCTCGCAGGTGAAAGCTGCTCTCTCTAAAGCTAAAAACACAGCATCAATGGGACCCGGATGGTGTCCCCGGCTGTGTGCTACAGGCTAAATGAGGAATTAAACCCGCATAAGGCAGCTGTTTTAATCTCAGCCTTACCACAGGATACGATGCCCAAGGGTGGCGTGCGGCTTGGCTGTGGTCCCACTCCCTGAGGTGGGCGCCTCTCACGGACCCCTGGTAATTACACGCCCCATACAAGCAACAGAGTCTGAGTCTCTGCAAAGCTATGGAGGATCATAATGGAGCTCATAAACAAAGATAGGGGACTTGCAGACATTGGACCCGACCCAGTTTTGGCTTTGTCAAGGGAAGATCATACCTTTTGAACTTGGTAGAGCTTCTTGAAATAGTCACCAAGGCCATTGATGAGGAAAGGCAGTCCTTACAGCCCTACCTTGACCTTGCAAGGCTTTCCGACACAATACCACTCGGGTATTGTAGAAACTACCAACAAATGTAAACCCATATGTCACAAGATGGGTTGCAAACTGGCTCAGGACAGAACCCACAGGGTTAGAGTTGCTGGTCTGTGTCAGACTCCAAGCCGGTCACAAGTGGTGTCCCACAGAGTCTCGGTCCTTGGCACCCCTATTGTTTTGGCATCTACTTCTCAAGTACAGGCCAACATGGGAGGACTTTAGCTGACAAAGTTTGCAGATGACTGCAAACTGGGCGCCATAGTGGAAGGTGCATAGCGGACACAGTATTATCCTTCAAGAGGACTCACGGAAACAGATAGCTGGTGCCAGAGCCATAGCACAGAGTTAAGCATAAAAAATGTATAGTCATACCTTCGGGAAAAAACAAGGAAACCCCAAGCTACCATATAGGTGGCAATCCACTAAAAGCACAGAAGAGGTTATCAGGGACCTGGGGACCCAGGTTGACAGTGGCCTTTCTTTTGACACTCACATTGCTAAAGTGGTTAGAAAGACCTTCTACATTGCCCACCTGATCATGAGAAGGGATTCACATCAGATCTAGTGAGGTCATTGTTCCCTGTACTCTTCACTTATCAGACCAATGATAAAGGTACAATGCCCCATTAAAGATGTATCTCACCCGACATCTGCAGCAATTGGAGAGACCCCAAAGTTCCTCACCAAAAGGATAAAGGGACTCCAAAATCTGTCATATGCTGCCAGATTGAAGAAACTCCAGCTCTATTCAGTCGCATACACCTGCTCAGAGGTGACATGTGCCTGACATACAAGGCCATGTCAACCGGAATTAATGGACATGCTCCACCTCAAAAATCCAAATCCACAAAACCACTAGAGGCAAGCGACTCTAAACCTTGCACGGATATAAATAGGGCGTGCTGGAGGGACTCGATTTATCCACTCAGAGACTCCCTATGCTGTGAGAATAAAATCCCGGTCCATGTAGAGGCAGAGCACCCCTCGCTGACTCTGTTCAAGAGAAATCTAGACCTGTGGACTGGAGATCGTGAGGTTTACCCAGGAATCATCTCTGGGTCACTGCTGGACAGAGGCACAACAAACTAATGGGCCACAGTATTTTTCATATAAGGGGTGGCGTAAGCCACAATAATTTAGGCTGAGCTAGGCTTGCCTGTAAATGCCTTGGGGCAGATAGCCTAGTATAAACCTATATTATGCACCCTATGAACCTATGAACCTATGGTTGGTGTAGTCTCTATAATGTTATCCATTTGTGTTGTAGGGGTGGCCATTTGTCAACCGCGAGGGATGCCCTGTGCATATGGTGATACCTGTACCACATCCCTTTCATCCATACACCATCAATGCAGGGACAGGTTAATATGGTTCTGATGCACATGACTGTACACACACTGTACCACAGTACTGCAGTGTAACATGTTGTAAGGAGTAAAGTGCAATGCATATATGTCCAGTTAATGTGGCCATCTAGCAATGATGCATTATGGCTATTGGTAACACTAGTTGAGTGTGGTTTTGTATATTATTCAATTTGTGTTGTAGGTGTACATGTGTCCCAACCACGAGGGATGGTCTGCAGTCATATTCCACAATGGGGTATGGCACTGTGGTGACACCATGTGGCTGTGACATATTTGGGGTACAACTGAACACATATGCAGGTTAGTAAAGCAGTTACTGCCTGTGGCCCATGGACGGGTGACCCCACTGGGAGTGTATATCCTGCAGCCTGATGTGAGCCCATCCCATACATGCACACTGACTACTTGGCAACACTGGGACAGACCCCTACCAAGGTATGTAGTGATAATGTTGAAGTGTGTAGCTTACATTTTACACCACACGAAGCGTTTAGGGTGAGGTGTGTCCCAGGTTACATGTGCCTTAGAACATCCCAAGCTATGTACATTATGCTAATGTGGGGATGTAATGGGTGTATATAAGGACAATACATAGTGTGACATACCTTCATATACATTAACAGACACATAACAGGCAGACATACACATCCGAGAGACCAGGGCCCATGCTGCTAACTAACCTGACTGTGTGTCCAATGTAGCTACAGGTAGGCTGCACACACAGCACATGCATGACTTCTAGCCTAGAATGTGGTATCAGTTACCTGTATGGTTGAGGGTGACAGTGGTAACCACAACATGGTACATGGGACATATACCGGGTGTACCTTGGTGCAATGACGGTGGCAGCACCCACATCCCTGATGGATGTTACTCCCTGACACCCATGATGACACTCTGATATACCCATCATCACACATTGGCCATGGCGCAATGCAACCCATTGGTCCCAGCAGTGGTACTAAAAGGGATATGCATCGATGCACATACTTGCGCATAGCAGGATGTTGCATTGTCATGCCTCACTGACAACAACACTATCTGTACTACCATGGGGCAATGGAGCGTGTAATGGGTAATAATAATGGCGCGGAATGCTGTACCCTACAGATAAGCGGACGTACACACATACCCGCCCACCAGAACAAAATCGTTATCCATGTCCTATCAACCCATTTGGAAAAACACTGTTATGGTACCGAAAACGTAGTCGGTATGGGGAGGTTTAACAGGGTACATGTAATGTCCTATACAGCAGCAGCCACGACTGGCTATGGCAATAGGTGTTGTGTGGTGGTTGTGAAGAAACCCTCATAAATTCCCACATACAGGTGGGCTAACACACAGGCACTGCTATACTCAGTCATGGACACGAACTTTTAGTTATGTACTTACCATAACTTTAGATGTTTGGGATCCATCTCGCCTACATTCTGTACTGATGGGTTCGGAGCCGATCTCGCTCCCGACTCGGCTTATATTATATAGGCCCGAAGTCTCTAATTGGCTGAGCTATTCTATATCCCCAGGA
>NW_025056879.1:0-7525 GCF_019279795.1 Protopterus annectens | reverse complement strand
TGTCACACCTGACACAAAAAAACACACTGAGCCAGCCATGATACAAACACACCAAGCCAGGCTTGATATAAACACACTGAGCCAGCCATGATACAAACACACTGAGCCAGCCATGATACAAATTGAGCCAGCCATGCTGCAAACACACTGAGCCTGCCATGACACAAACACACTGAGCCTGCCATGATACAAACACACTAATCCAGCTAAGCGACAAACACACTGAGACAGTCATAACACAAAGACACTGATCCAGGCATGACACACAGACTCTGAGCAGCCCATGACACAAACACACTGAGCCAGCTATGATACAAACACATTGAGACAACAGTGATACAAACACACTCAGTCAGCCTGGATACAAACACACTGAGCCAGCCATAATAGAAGCACACTGAGCCAGTCATGATACAAACATACTGACCCAGCCATGATACAAACATACTGAGCTAGTCATGATACAAACACATTGAGTCAGCCATGACACAAACACACTGAAGCAGCCATGACAAAAACACACTGAAACAGCCAAGGTAGAAGCACACTGAGCCAGTCATGATACAAACACACTGACCCAGCCATGATACAAACACACTGAGCCAGTCATGATACAAACACACTGAGCCAGTCATGATACAAACACACTTAGCAAGCCATGGTACAAACACACTGAGCCAGTCATGATACAAACACATTGAGCGAGCCATGATGCAAACACACTGAGCCAGCCATGATACAAACACACTGAGCCAAGCTTGATATAAGCACACTGAGCCAGACAGTGAGCCAGGCTTGATATAAACACATTGAGCCAGCCATGATTTATTTATTATTTATTTAAATTTGTTGACCGGGAGTGTCCGACTGGATGTGGGTCCATTTTCAGCGCAGGCCCAAGGAGAAAAGCTCCACAGTAAAATAAACAGACAGTAGTTACATTGGATTACATAGTGATTAACAATTTAACATAGAAATTACTTACAACATATTTACAGATGTAAAGATGTAAAGGCTCCCCACCAGTGGGAGTGGGGAGCCTTGAGCAGCCTACCTGTCCTTGGGGGAAGTGACTTCAGCACAAGAAGCTGTTAGTAATTGGTTGTTTGGGACCATTCCTAGCTCTTTTGTAGTTCACTGCTTAAAATCCACCTCTGGCCATTTTTTCTGGCTATACTGCTCAGACAAGCTCCACGTGGGTTTACAGAGTGGTCCTAGCAGCAAGGAACTCGAAAAAGCGACTACCTTTTGGATTTAAGTATCTTTGCTTTTTTCACTGGAAAATAGCTTCTGCTGCTTACTTTGAACTAGCCTGAACTGTTTTTTTTACTGATTACTGCATTTATTTTAAAATCTGCACTTAAAGTTACATTTAGTCGAATTTAGTCGAAAGTTTGCTTGTTTGTTTGTTTAATTGAACTGTGGAGGCTGCCCATTAAAGTGTGCTAGCCTGTGTAACTAATTTATCACTGTCTCTGCATTTTCTGTGTATTTCTGCAAAAAAAAAATACAAAAAAACAAAAAAATAATCCTTATTTTTCCGCCTTTCTCGACTAGTTTAGACCAGTATACAGGCATTGCTGTATTCTGGGCTGTGGTGTAGTTCCTGTGTTGTCTATTACCTTACTTGGATAGAAGGAAGTTTCTTTGCTCACCAGTGGGAGTGGGGAGCCTTGAGCAGCCTACCTGTCCTTGGGGGAAGTGACCTCAGCACAAGAAGCTGTTAGTAATTGGTTGTTTGGGGCCATTCCTAGCTCTTTTGTAGTTCACTGCTTAAAATCTGCCTCTGGGCATTTTTTTCTGGCTATACTGCTCAGACAAGCTCCACGTGGGTTTACAGAGTGGTCCTAGCAGCAAGGAACTCGAAAAAGTGACTACCTTCTGGATTTAGGTATCTTTGCTTTTTTTCACTGAAAATAGCTTCTGCTGCTTACTTTGAACTAGCCTGAACTGTTTTTTTTTTACTGATTACTGCATTTATTTTAAAATCTACACTTAAAGTTACATTTAGTCGAATTTAGTCGAAAGTTTGCTTGTTTGTTTGTTTAATTGAACTGTGGAGGCTGCCCAGTAAAGTGTGCTAGCCTGTGTAACTAATTTATCACTGTCTCTGCATTTTCTGTGTTTTTCTGCAAAAAAAAAACCAAAAAAATAATCCTTGTTTTCCCGCCTTTCTCGACTAGTTTAGACCAGTATACGGGCATTGCTGTATTCTGGGCTGTGGTGTAGTTCCTGTGTTGTCCATTACCTTACTTGGATAGAAGGAAGTTTCTTTGCTCACCAGTGGGAGTGGGGAGCCTTGAGCAGCTTACCTGTCCTTGGGGGAAGTGACCTCAGCACAAGAAGCTGTTAGTAATTGGTTGTTTGGGACCATTCCTACCTCTTTTGTAGTTCACTGCTTAAAATCCGCGCTTGCATGGCTTTGCACAGTCGTGCGCATAGCGCAGCATCAGTTAAACAAGGTTAAACTTTTTCTGGCTCCGCCAAGTCTGCTCTTCAATTTTTCCCTTAGAACTGTTCTACTTGCAATCTAAACAGCCTATACTCTATCTGAAAAGCTCAGCACTTGCTCCTAAAGCATTTTGTATACAGGTAAAGCATTCTTAAACAAATGAAAGTACTTCATTCACCTAAATTCTGTTGAGTACCCATTTCCCTATAGGTCCTTTTTGACTCAGTTACACAGCAATCTTTTTCACTATTTCTAGCATGTCGAAGGGTCAGTTGCTTGCATCCTCTCCTGTTCAGCTGGTGAATCTGGGAATCTTGAGGCAATGTTTCAATTGCCTCATGTACACAGACAACCCTCTCCTCCTCCCAACAAATACAAATATATGCGAGAGATGCAACTATATAGCCAAACTGGAGGCTGAGCTCTCTCAATTCAGTACTGGCAAGACCAGTCAGGAGGAGAAGGTAACCACGCACACCACAAACCCAGTCTCACATAGAACTATCACAACTGTAAACCAAACACATAAACACACAAAAACATACTCGGAGGTGCTGATTAAAAATCTACCAAAGCAACAGAGGCCTCCAAAGCAGACACCCAAGCAACCACCACCTCAAGACATAGCACATGCAACACATAGTTCACAAAGTCAGTGTGCTAAACAGTCACAGCTCTTAAGGCCAAACAACATGCCAGACACTCTTGGAATAGGTGACTCCATAGTCAGGCACACTGACGTCCCACTCACCAGACTGAACAAGGAGAGGGTCACAGTAAGCTGCCTGTCAGGAGCTAGAATCCGCCACATAACACAGGCACTCAGGTCACTCCACAGCAAGTACAAATATGACTCAGTCATTGTACATGCCGGTGTGAACGACCTGAGACGTACCTCCCTGGACTACATGAAAAGAGACATAGAGGAGCTCTCTGATTATGTAGCCCAGGCCGGTATGACCCTGACCCTGAGCAGCATCTTACCCTCACCAAGAATGATGCCACAGTACCAAGACAAAATGATCAGTTTTAACAATTGGCTTAATTACTGGTGTCATTCTAAGGGGATCCAGTGTCTGTTTGCTTGGGATGATATGCTTGGCAAGCGAAGCTGCTTCGCAAGGGATGGCTTGCACCTGTCACCCCTGGGCTTCCGGATATTGGCCAAGGCTCTTGCCACCCCCATAGTGCCTTTTTTAGGCAAGGCTCAAATGACAAACCTACCTCCCTAGAAAACACAAGTGGAAAAAAACTAAGGGTAATGCTGCTCAATGCCAGAAGTCTAAACCTCAAGATGCACGCCCTTGAAGCCCTCCTCAGTATGAAGAACATCGATGTCTGTGCAGTGACTGAAACCTGGTTCAAGGCTCCTGAGAGCACCCCAGCACTATCAGGTTTTACCTCATATCATGCTTTCCGGCCCCAAAACTTGGACCGAACCACAAAAGGAGGGGGAGTATCCATTTTCATCAAAGATACCCACACCTCCAGGTTAGTGCAATGCACGAAGCATCGGAGACTATCCAGGTGCAACTAACCATCGGCAAAACTGCCTTACAGTTTGTAGCATGCTACAGACCACCCTCTCAAACTCAGGAACCCCACACAGCCTTCCTGAAGACACTGGAGAGTATGAATGTGTCTCCAAATACCATAATTTTGGGAGACTTCAACTACCCAAACATAGACTGGGAACATTACTCAAGCCCCAACACCCTAGCCCAAAGGTTCCTAGAATTCATAAACTCAAATGCAATGTAACAACTAGTCACCATTCCCACAACAGGAGACAATATACTAGACCTGATCATCACAAACATGGGGACAAAATGCTCCACACTGGAAGTGCATCCCTCTTTGTTAAGATCAGACCATAAATTAATCTCACTGGAAATCCACATCCCACCCCCACCCCCTGCACAAAAGACCACAGTGAAGAACTTCTCAAAAGCAAACTTCACACTTCTTAACACTGAAGTGGTATCTTTCAAGGCCCCTGGGCCAGTGGAAACCACAACCCACACTGCTGAATCCTTTGCAAATGCCTTCTATGGGCATCTTCAAGAATGCATGGATCATGCAATCCCAAATAAAATCAAGACCCATTCCTCCAAAGGCAGGCACCTGGTCTGGTGGACCCCAGCCATAAACAAACTTTACAACAGGAGGAGGAAGCTACTACATGACAGAGCAAAATCCCTAAAAGGGAAGGCATCTCTGATCAGTACTAGCAAAAAACTACGATCACTCATAAAATCATCCAAGGCCAACTTTGAGAGAACAATCGCAAAAGACACAAAAGACAATCACAAGGCCTTCTTTAGCTATGTTAGAAACCTGGTTGGAAACTCCCAGATATGCTCAGAGTTAGTCCAAAATGACACAAAATACACTGAACCCACTGACATTGCCAACATTCTGGCAGACAGGTTCAGTGCAAATCTCTCCTCCCCCTCCCCCCCAAAAAGAGTAATAACTATCCCAGCAGAGTGTAGCCTCCCTAACATCTCAGATGCCCAGGTGAGAGCCGCCCTCTCTAAAGCTAAAAACACAGCATCAATAGGACCGGATGGTGTCCCGGGCTGTGTGCTACATGAACTCCAAGAGGAACTAAACCCACACATAAGGCTGCTGTTTAATCTTAGCCTTACTACAGGATACATACCCAAAGAGTGGCGTATAGCAACAGTGGTCCCACTTCACAAAGGCGGTGCTTCTACGGACCCTGGAAATTACCACCCCATAAGCTTGACGAGCCTGGTCTGCAAAGCTATGGAGAGGATCATTATGGAACTCATAAACAAAAACATTGGGGACCTACAGACATTGGATCCTACCCAATTTGGCTATGTCAAGGGCAGATCCTGCCTTTTGAACTTGGTCGACTTTTTTGAAACAATCACTAAGGCCATTGATGAGGGTAAGGCAGTTCACACAGCCTACCTTGACCTTGCAAAAGCCTTTGACACAATACCCCACTCGGGCATCATAGACAAATTCACCAGCTTAAATGTAAACCCATATGTCACAAGATGGGTTGCAAACTGGCTCAAGGACAGAAACCACAGGGTCAGAGTTGCTGGAGCTATGTCAGACTCTAAGCCAGTCACAAGCGGTGTCCCACAGGGCTCAGTCCTGGGACCCCTCTTGTTCGGCATTTATTTTTCCGAGGTACAGGCAAACATAGGAGGATTGTGGCTGACAAATTCGCAGATGACTGCAAACTGGGCGCCATAATTGATACTCCACACAAACATCCTTCAGAGAGGCCTCATAGAAATGGATAATTGGTGCCAGAGCCATGGCCTTAAGCTGAACGCCAAAAAATGTATAGTCATACCCTTTGGGAAAAGCAAGGTACCAACAAATTACCACATAGGCGGTAATCCATTAAGTACGGAAGAGGTAATCAGGGACCTAGGGACCCAGGTTGACAGTAACCTCTCATTTGACACTCACATTGCCAAAGTGGTTAGGAAGACCTTCTATATTGCCCACCTTATCATGAAGGGTTTCACATCTAGATCAAGAGAGGTCATTGTGCCCCTGTACTCTTCTCTTATCAGGCCAATGATTGAGTACAATGCCCCATTTGGGATGTATCTCACCCGACACCTGCAGCAGTTGGAAAGACCCCAAAAGTTCCTCACCAAGAGGATAAAGGGTCTTAAACATATGTCATATGCTGCCCGACTGAAAAAACTCCAGCTCTATTCAGTCGCATACCGCCTACTCAGAGGTGATCTGTGCCTGACGCACAAGGCCATGTCCAATCCTGAATTAATGGACATGCTCCACCTCAGAAAATCCAAATCCATCAGAGCCATGAGAACAAGTGACTTAAACCTCAGCACAGAAATAAATAGAACATGCTGGAGGGACAGATTCATAACCCAGAGGCTCCCTACACTCTGGAACAGAATCCCAGTCCATGTTAGGCAGAGCCCCTCACTGACTCTATTCAAGAGAAATCTCGACAAGTGGATGGGAGATCATAGGTTTACCCCGGGGGTCATCTCTGTGTCACTACTAGACAGAGGTATAGTAAACTAAACCCTAAAAGGGCGTAGTATTCTCATCCTAAGGGGTGGTGTAAGCCACATACACTCTGGCTAGGCTTATAAATGCCCTAGGGCAGATAGCCTAGAATGAACCTATGAACCTATGAACCTATAAGAACATAGTACATCAGTAGACAACTAGAATCTTTATCTCTGAAGTACATAACAGGCATTAACAAATGTAACAATGAGAAGTTCCTGCTGTATAATAAGTACTAGGCTTATGAGCATCTGAGCTTGCTATCATCAAGGTAGTTAGTGGAGGTGAAAGAAAGGTAGTAGTTGGATGGGGTGGATGATATTAGAGTGGGAGTTGCAAGGGCATAGCCAGCATGTTTTAGGTGTGTTTTAATAAAGTTTTGAAGTTGGTGCATGATGATAATGGAGGTAATTGTGGGTGGGAGTGAGTTCCATAATTTGGCTATGGCAAGAGAATAGTGCTTCACCAGCAGAGTTATTGGCTTTAGTGATCTGCAAGTGATTTTTGCTGCTGGATCTTAGTGGTCTGGTGGTGCGATAGGGTTGGAGTAGATTCTGGAGGGATGGGACATTTAGTGGATGGTTTACTAGTTTGTGGGTGAGTGAGAGTTGATACCACTGAAGGAGGTGAGGGAGTTCAAGCCAGCCCAGTTCAGCAAGTGAGAGACAGTGGTGACTACGGTAAGATGCCCCTGTGGCGAATTTTACGATTTTGTTGTAGCAGGTTTCTAGCTTGTTTAGATCACATTGCCTTAGGTTGGTATATACTGGAGAGGCATAAAGTAGGGTGGAGATAAGGTGGGAATTTGCTATTGAAACCTTTGCTGCTTTGATGAGAAATTGTTTATTTCTGTATAATGTTCCTAGTTTTTTGTGGACTTTTTTTATGGTCATGGATATGTGAATGTCAAATTTTAGTTTATTGTCTATTTCCACTCCTAGCAATTTGGTGTGTTCATTTGGGTATATAGTGGTGTTGTCTTTTGCTGTGATGTTAAAGTGAGAGTTGTTTTGAGTATGTTTGATGGGTTGG
>NW_025056878.1:0-10152 GCF_019279795.1 Protopterus annectens | reverse complement strand
TTCATGTTAAATATGCCATTCCACACTGTACAGAGATCTCCATTTACATAGTTCGATGTTAAATATGTCATTCTGCACTGTACAGTAATCTCCATTTACAGAGTTCGATGTCAAATATGCCATTCCACACTGTACAGAGATCTCCATTTACATAGTTCGATGTTAAATATGCCATTCCACACTGTACAGAGATCTCCATTTACATAGTTCGATGTTAAATATGTCATTCTGCACTGTACAGTAATCTCCATTTACATAGTTCAATGTTAAATATGCCATTCCACACTGTACAGAGATCTCCTTTTACATAGTTTGATGTTAAATATGTCATTCTGCATTGTACAGTAATCTCCATTTACAGAGTTCGATGTTAAATATGCCTTTCTTCACTGTACAGTGATCTCCATTTACATAGTTCGATGTTAAATATGCCATTCCACACTGTACAGAGATCTCCATTTACATAGTTTGATGTTAAATATGTCATTCTGCACTGTACAGCGATCTCCATTTACAGAGTTCGATGTTAAATATGCCTTTCTTCACTGTACAGTGATCTCCATTTACATAGTTTGATGTTAAATATGCCATTCAGTGCTGTACAGTGATCTCTGTTTTACATAGTTCGATGTTAAATATGCCATTTCACACTGTACAGCGATCTCCATTTACATAGTTTGATGATAAATATGTCATTCCGCACTGTACAGCGATCTCCATTTACAGAGTTCGATGTTAAATATGCCTTTCTTCACTGTACAGTGATCTCCATTTACATAGTTTGATGTTAAATATGCCACTCAGTGCTGTACAGTGATCTCTGTTTCACATAGTTCGATGTTAAATATACCATTCTGCACTGTACAGAGATCTCCATTTACATAGTTCAATGTTAAATATGCCATTCAGTGCTGTACAGTGATTTCTGTTTTACATAGTTCAATGTTAAATATGCCATTCTGCACTGTGCAGTGATCTCCATTTACATAGTTCAATGTTCTGACATGTCGATCTTATGGTCTCCACCATAAGATAGTCAATGTTTTGGAAAGTAAACAATAAGAAGGGGATATATATATATATATATATATATATATATATATATATATATATATATATATATATATATATATATATTTTATATATTTTAAAAAATTTAAATTATTTTTTTTAAATATATTAAATAAAAATTATTTTTATTATATATATATATATATATAAATTTAAATTTTATATATATATATATATATATATATATATATATATATATATATATATATATATATAATATATATATATAGCTGTATATATATATATATAATTTATATATATACGCATATTAATAAATTTGTATAAATTCATTTTTTTTCCTAATCGGGGTTTTGTTTAAGATCTTCCCCTGTTTTAAATGAAAGAAATTCAATGGATTTTATGCATTAATTTCTGGAGCTGCATCCCCAACGGCCTACTACCCATGAAAAATTTTTAAAACCCTTTGACCAAATTGAAAAACCCCTATTTTCTTCTATCTATATATATATATATCCTATATATTACATTTCAAAATACTTCCCAATCCTGCACCACAGCTGCAGTCATTAAAAGATGAAGTTCAACCTGCCTTTTCAGAACGGTCTCTTTCGGAAAAAAATTCCTAATGTCTAGATTTCCGGGCCGGTCCTCTTCCCTCTATGTCAAGTTCCTCCCAATGGCTATTAAAAAACCCAAAAGCCCAAAATCCCAAATTTTCTTCCCATCTTTGTTTTTTTAAACTCCAAGCTTGAACTTCCCAATTGCTGCCTAGCTTAAATTATGAAATTTTTAAACCCCCGTCATCTTTTTTAAAAAGCTAATACCCGGACCTTTTCTAACCAACAATACTGATGTCAGACAAAGTTAAAATTGATTTCTTGTGGGAAGCAAATACCGCATAAGGATTTCCATTCCCTCTGTATACCTTGTTTAGGCCCAGACCACGACATCTCGGCTGTCGCTTTTGTGCTACTTTCAACAAATGCACTATTAAGCGTCGGTGAGTTCGCCAGCATATTTGGGAAAGCTTTTAACTATATAATGTCATTGGAGACTCCGACTCCTGTTTTGTCAAAACGCAAAGACAAGGACCGACACCGAGGTCCATGGCCTCCACCGACACCACGCCAAACCGACTACGTGGTCCGGTTCTCAGCGGCGCCTCAGCCCCTGACTACCGACACTTCTTGGCGGTGTCTCTGTAACCAGGCCGCGGGTTCCTCGGCCCACACCCGACTACAGATACCAAAGCCACTCTTGTTGAGCTCATAATGTGGACAGGTCTACCTCCACCATGGTGTCTTCAGCCTTCCTCTTCTTTTCCATCAAGGCTTTACTAAGTCTAAACAGCCATGCACTCAAGAGACCTGCTGCACAGGGCCCATCTCCAGGCCCCATGCCTAAAAACAGATGCTTAAAATGGCTGAGGATTTAATTACTCTTATCAGGGTTCCAACCCCACGGACAAAGACCCAGAGTGGAGGAAGATCCCCTCTCTGATCAGGGCTCCATTATTTCAGAGCATTCTGATGAAGGAACATTCTTACTCCCCTTTTGAAGACTCTGATGCAGAGGTCCATTCCTTCTGTATCCCCCAGAGGATTACTCATTGGGGAAACCTTGCATACCTTGAGGGAACACTTCCACTGGGAAGGCCAAGATTATTCAGATTCCAAGAAAAGGCTTAGGGAATTTCTTCTGCTACCTCAGCACAGGCCTCTGGCTATACCTCCTGTCTTGGACATACTGATGATGTTTACTCGGAGGCCTGCCTTAATCCGTTTCCCTGCCTCCAGCCCCAGTCAAGCCTGATAGGTACTACAGGGTTCCTGACTCACACCAATTTCTTTACAAAAGCCATCTGCTGACCCGAAACCATTTCTCAGGGCCCCATCCATTACCTTCCGAGAGATTCCAGATCCTTAGAAAGGTGGGGAAAAAGGATATACCTCGGCTACCTTAGCCATGAGGGCCTTAAACTGTCAGTTCCATATGCTTAAATACCAACAGTTTCTGTTATCACAATTGAAAAGTAAAATGTCACAACCTGAACAACCAGATTTGAAGGAGTTGCAGGATTTGATGCATAGTGCAGAACAAGTGGGTAACAACCTTACAATGTGGTTTTGATGCTCTAGAGGCCTCAGTAGAGCTGCTGTTACAGGATCAGTCATATGTAGACATGCCTGGCTAGGAACAAACCTTGCCTGATCATGTCAAAGCTAAATTACTAGATGCTCCTCTATATATATATATATATATATAAATTTGTATATGCACACACATATTAATAAAGTTTGTCAGCAAATTCAGGTTCCTGAATCTGTTGTGGAAGAGATCATCACTGTGAAATGATGAAATTCAGTGGATTTTGAGTGCTATTTTTCTGGTGTGCATGCATGCATACTATCATAGGCATATAAACTTTTACATGCATCTATATATATATATATATATGTATATATGTTATATATATATATATAGATATATATAGATATATATGTTATATATATATATATATATATATATATATATATATATATATATATATATATATATATATATATATTATGCTTACCATCTGTTATATATATCTTATCTATATCTTGGGACCCCTTTTGTTTAACATCTTCTACCAATGATCTTTTACACCTCGCAAAGAATTCTCCTTATTCAGTATGCCGACGCACTCCACACTTATATCCATCTCAAATAACATTCTGAACTGCACCCTGACCCAACAGGCCAGCTCCTACTATCCACACTGAAACAATGCCCTCTCTACAACCTATTGATCCTAAATCCTAAAAAGACAAAACTCCTACTTTTCCTTCCCCGCTCTCTTCTCATCATAAAACCTCCTTTTTATTACTCCCTAACAAATACAACTATCCAACCTGACACCCACACAAAACTCCTTAGGGGTCATTGTACGATGAATCAAAGTCTAACCTACACATACTCCAAATGTATATAAAAAAAAAAAAAAAAAAAAACAGGAACTAGGCCTGCTATACCGAACAAAAAATTCCTAATCCCTGAATTAGATCTCCTTACCCTGGGCCAGGTACCCTCCTCCCTCCCTCTTATATGCCACCCCAGTTCCTACCAATATCCAGGCCTCCACTCTAAAACAACCGGTAAATAGACTTGTCACAAAATAGCCAGATTCCATTACTAACTCCCCCATACAACTCACAATTCATTGTATTTCTTTTAAACTCTCGCCAATGTCTTGAACTTCCCAATTTCTGCTAGCTTATCAATTCCCCTTATATGCTACACCTCTATTCTTGCAAAACCCTCCTTCTGTCCATCTCTAGCTTCCTTCTTTAGTCTACATCCCATCCTCCTGACCCCTCCATACTTCTAACCAAATAATTACTTGATATCTGCTGTTCAAAATGCTCGCCAGTAGGGAAACCACTTACAAACACTCCCTTTGCCCATGCTTGGAAACAAACTCCCTTTGACTTACGCTCAATCTCCCACACCTCACACTTTAAAATGAATCCAAAAGCTTATTTTCTCTACCCGCTTAACCTGCCCTTGCCATGACCCTCTACCTAGTCCCTCCTTCCCTTTATGTACCCCCAAAGCACCGCTACTTAGTACCCTTGGCCACACTCTCTCTCAAAATGTGCCTACTATGCATTTGCATAATTTTAGTGCCAAACAAATGAAATTTTATTAGGTTACACCTGCTTGAACCATATAAATGTAAAATTGTTACTTAGCTTCTTTTTAATGCAACTTTTAACTTTATGCACATAACCCTAACATATGAACCTTTTGCTATAACTGCTATTATATCAATGTTGTTAGTGTCTTTCGGCTTTTCCTGGTTGAGTCAGCCACCAAGCTTAAAGTCCGGATCCGCCAATGACGGTAGTATATTTTACGCAAGCCGAGTTTGCCAGCTCTGGACACACAACCTTCTGGCATACACCCAGTCAGCGCCTGTCTCCACAAAGACGCTTTTAGCTGAGAATCTAACGGAGGACAAAATGTCTTACTGTGAGGCAAACAATGCTTTACCGCAGCACCACCACTGCAGTCAAATATGATTTAAAAATTGTACTTGTTTAAAGTTCTAAAATTGCTGGGAAGCTTTTTTCTCCTCGGGTCTCCACTGAAAATGGGCCACAAGCCCAGATGGACAAATGTCAATAAATAAATAAATAAATATAGCTATATGTACATTTTGTTATATTTTTATACATGCATGCATGTTTATACCCACACAAACCCACAAATATTACAAATGTATATAGAAGAGTATACCCATGAGTATGACTCATACATTCAAGCAGAAACTTCCATCAACTGTTGTCTTGATCATATTAGTAAAGGAAATATTAATGTGGCATATATTCCTAATTTGGCATTACAATAAAACACTTTCTATCCTCCTCAGATGTTTGACTGCAGTCATACGAATGAATAAATAATACTGGAGCAGTAACTGCTATACAGGAGTGTCTTCTCAGCCCACGCTTCGGAATACAGATTAGTAACCTACTGCAGCCCTCTCACCCTAAAATTCCTAACCTTCTAGTCAAGAATCCAGGAGTAAGATGCAGAAATACTGGGATAAAGGACTGAAATCAGGAACAGATACTCACCTTTCTGTACTGAGAACTTGCTAAAAAATAATAGGCTTTTGCAGTAGAAGGCGCTCTTTGTATGAAGGTTATCTTCGTGGTACACTTCCTATCATTATCTGCTAATTGAAATGCTCTTATTTCCATGTTATCTGAAAGCGTATGAAGAAAAAATTTAGGCACAAAAAGAAAATTATAGGCTTGTAATATAAAACATAGAAAGGAAAAGCTGCCATGTCTTGGCTAAACATACATGTTGTAAATTGACATCGTAATGCAACCAGCCACGCCTATATACTTCAGTGACTGCAGTTACCAGATGCTTGGATCAATGTGGGACGAGGAATGAGAAAACAGATAAGTAACAGCCCCGCGGAACACCCCTCTTTCTCACTGATAAATACAGTACATGCACTCTCTAAATCCCTATGTATGTAACAAGTTACAAAATATCAAGCAAGTTGGCCAAAAAGACCCAAAACAGGAAATGGCATAGATTACCCTGTGCATAATTCCAAAACCTGCAGGCATTACATTAGTATGTTTCTTCCTGAATGCTACTATGCCTTAGAAACCTAAAGTCAAAATGATGGTCAAGTTGGCATCAATCCTCAATTTAGGCCATTAACGCAAACTTTAGAAAGGAAGAGATGAAAGCATACAGCCTGAAAAATCAGGGACATTCTGTAACATCAGGAGCAGTTAAGAGCATCTGCCCTCACATATGCATATATAGACACCTACCAATCGTAGTCACTGCTATGAAGGCACTCATACATTTCAGATGGCTAAGATCTAATGAATGAGTGCACAAATACACCAGTAACTGCCATGTGGAAATATATGTCCTCAGCTCACGGCTGTCTGAATACAATGGAAACTCAACCCAGTACCTCTCAAACTCTTATTAAGAGATAGGAGAAAGCTGCTAAATAATGGCTTACAAAGAACCAAAATCAGCAACAGATGTACACTTTAAAAACTGATAGAATACTAGGCACTGCTATATTTTCCCCTGAAAGCGATCATGTATGGCATTTAGTTTTTCCCTCATTAGGATTCCAGTCACTATGTGTTAAAACAAAATGCAATAGTTGTAATAAAATGTAAAATAAATGAACATGTACGTGTATGTGCACGGGCACACACTCAAAATGCACAAACACACACATACACACACACAAACACACACACACACACACACACACACACACACACACACACACACACACACACACACACACACACACACACACACACACACACAACCGCCACATAACGCAAGCACTCAGGTCTCTCAACAGCAGGTACAAGTACGACTCAGTCATTGTCCACGCTGGTGTAAACGACCTGAGACGTACCTCCTTGGACTACATGAAAAGAGACATTGAGGAGCTCTCTGATTATGTAGCCCAGGCAGGTATGACCCTGACATTGAGCAGTATCCTACCTTCACCAAAAATGATGCCACAATACAGAGATAAGATGATCAGCTTTAACAATTGGCTTAAATTCTGGTGTCATTCAAAGGGGATCCAATGTCTGTCTGCCTGGGATGACATGCTGGACAAGCCGCGCTGCTTCGCAAGGGATGGCTTGCACCTGTCACCCCTGGGATTCCGGATATTGGCAAAGGCTATTGCCACCCCCATAGTGCCTTTTTTAGGCAAGGCTCAAATTCTAAACCTACCACCCTAGAACTCAATAATGGAAAAAAACTAAGGGTAATGCTGCTCAATGCCAGAAGTCTCAATCTCAAAATGCACGCACTCGAGGCCCTTCTCAGTATGGAGAACATCGATGTCTGTGCTGTGACAGAAACCTGGTTCAAGGCTCCTGAGAGCACCCCAGCACTATCAGGTTTTACCTCATATCATGCTCCGCCCCAAAATTGGACAATACCAAGAAAGGAGGGGGGTATCCATATTCATCAAGGACACCCACACCTCAAGATTGGTGGCAATGCACGATGCATTGGAGACCATCCAGGTGCAATTAACCATAGGCAAGACTGCTCTGCAATTTGTAGCATGTTACAGGCCACCCTCGCAAACCCAGGAACCTCACAGGGCCCTTCCTGAAAACACTGAGGGGATAAATGTATCCCCAACACCATTATACTAGGTGACTTCAATTACCCAAATATAGACTGGGAACACTACTCAAGCCCAAACACTCTGGCCCAAAAGTTCCTGGAATTCATAAACTCAAATGCCATGGAACAACTAGTCACCATCCCCACAAGAGGAGCCAACATACTTGATCTCATCATCACGAACATGGGAGCACAATGTTCAACACCTGAAGTATACCCCTCACTGGTGAGATCAGATCACAACTAATCTTGCTGGAGGTCCTCATCCCACCCCACCTGAAACAAAAGACCACAGTAAAGAACTTCTCAAAAGCTGACTTCACACTTCTAAAGACTAGTGTGGTCTCCTTTAAGGCCCCGAGCTCGGAAACACTCAAGCCGCTGAATCACTTACAAATGCCTTCTACCAGCACCTGCAGGACTGCATGGATCAGGCAATCCCAAACAAAACAAAGACTCTTTGTACCAAAGGCAAGCGTCCAGTCTGGTGGTCCCCAGCCATAAACAAACTCTACAACAAAAGGAGGAAGCTACTACAAGATAGAGCAAAATCCTTAAAAGGTAAGACACCTTGATCATTATAAGTAAAAACTATGAGCCTCTCATAAATCATCCCACAAATTTGAGAGAAAAATAGTTAAAGACTCAAGACAATCATGTCTTTTAGCTATAGAAACTTCAGAGAAACTTCAGATACATGCTCAGAACTAGTTCAAAAAAATGATGAAGATTACTGATCCTACTGAGGATACTGCCAACATATTTTTCATGACAGAGCCCAGGTAAGTAAACTTCCTCTTCCTCTTTAAAAGAGAGATATCTATACCAAACGAGCCAAGTAAGCTCCTCAAACATTTCTCCATGTAATGTACCAAGTGAGAATTGCTCTCCCAAGAAAACATAGCATCCATGGGACCTGATATGTCTTCTGTTGTGTGTCTCCATTTATAAATCCCCAATGAGGAGAATTTAAAACCCACAGCGATTACAGCCAATTGAAGTCTTTACCTCTGGATACATACTCTGTGAGGCTACACTGCACTGTGGTCCTACTTTCACAAAAAGCAAGTGGTAGCCTCCCAACGACTCTTGAAATTACTTTCAATTTATTAGCTTGACAAGCCTTATTCGCAAAGCCATGGAGAGGATCAATATAAGGACTTTATAAATAAAAGAGCCATAATTTGCAGATTTTGTATCCAACCTAGTTTGGCTTTGTCAAAGGCAGATCATGCCTTTTAAACTTACACGTTGACTTTTTTCAAACAGCCACCAAAGCCATTGATGAGGGAAAGGCAGTCCATACAGCCTACCTTTTCCATTTCACATGGCTAAGGCCTTCGATACAATACTCCCACTTCCGGGTATCATTGAAAGTAATTCATCAGCTTAAAATGTTAACCCATTACATCACAAATATTTGGTTGCAGTAAACTGGCTGGAGTGACAGAACCTAATAGGTCAGAGTTGCTGGCGCCATGTCAAGGACTCAAAGCCTGTCACAAGTGGTGTCCCAGTCCTTGCTCCACTCTTTCATTTGGCATCTACTTTTCCAAGTGGCCAAGCAAACACAGGAGGGAAGAGGAGGATGCTCGGTGGTGATGACTGCAACCAAGCCATAGTAGAAAACATCTGACACAGATATCCTTCTCAGAAGGGTCTCTACAGAAACGGATAACTGGTGCCAGAGCCACGGCCTAAAGTTAAATGCCAAAAAATGATAGTCATACTCCCTTCGGGAAAAACAAGGTTACCCCTAGCTACCAAATAGGTGGCAATCCACTGGAGCATTGAAGAAGTTATCAGGGACCTAACCCAGGTTGATGGTAGTCTGTCATCTCGACAATCTAAGGAAGCAAAGTGTTAGGAAGACCTTCTACATTGCCCACCTTATCATGAGGGGATTCTCATCTAGATCATGGAGGTCATAGTCTCCCTTACTCATCACTCATCAGATTCAATGATTGAGTACAATGCCCTACCTCGAATGTATCTGACCCGACACTTGCAGCAGCTGAGAGGCTACAAAGTTCTCACCAAAAGGGATAAAGGGTCTCAAAATCTGTCTTGATGCTGCCCACTGAAAGAACTCCAGCTCTATTCAGTACGCTGCTCAGAGGTGACCTTTGCCTAACATACAAGGCCATGTCAAACCCAGATTTGATGAAAATGCTTCACCTCAAAAATCTAGATCCATCAGAGCCACAAGGGAGACTTAAACCTTGACACGGCTATTAATAGGACTGCTGGAGGATAGATTCATCACCCAAAGACTCCTATGCTGTGGAACAAAATCCCGGTAATGTGAGGCAGAGCCTCGCTGGCCTTGTTCAAGAGAAATCTTGACCAATGGATGGGAGATGCAGATATACCCCAGGGATTACCTCAGTGTCACTGCTTGACAGAGGCACAGCAAAATTG
>NW_025056877.1:0-6805 GCF_019279795.1 Protopterus annectens | reverse complement strand
TAAGACTGTATATTTTTGTGAATATATATATATATATAGTGTGTGAAGCATGTCTTTTATGCTATGGTAGAGCTCTAGAATCAAGCCTCATATCAGTACATGGTTTTAAAAGATACTTCTTTACAGGCTGGAAGGGAGCAGATGATGTCCCCAAAATTGTGTCTGACTGCATTTCAAAGAAGATTGAACTTGAGGATTTAATAACATTCACACTGCCTTTTGAAAAAATAAATGAGGCCTTTGAACTTATGCATACTGGAAAGAGGTAAATTTGAAATGTAACTTGACTGTCTACAACTGCTAGTTCAGAATGTTTTGCACTGAACTTTTCCTATAATTTAAAATGCACTCTTGTGGCTTGTCACTTGGATAACTGGTTAAATTTAGAGCTCTGCAGCATAGCCATGCTTTATTGTATTGCACAAGTTATGTATTGTCAAGCAGAGTCTGTAATTCTGCATCATTTGAAGCTGAGCTTTATGCTGCTACAGTCTCATTTAGAACTGGGAGCAAACTCTCTGCAGTGTCCTACTCCCCATACTATAGGTCCTGTGAATCATGAGCCCATCTTCCCATTACATGCAACTCTGGTCCCTCACATCTGCATGTGTGGGAATACCAGATAAATTAGCTTCACTTGCTCTAAACACTAGCATTGCATGTTTGGTTGCACTCTATTGCATTGTTGACAGTAAAAATCTGAAACTTCCAAACCCTACTTCAGAAACAGTGATGCCTTTAGTGTGACTTATTTGAATCACTGAAACTGACTGGTTATTCTGATGGTAAAAATCTTTGCACTCCCAAAACTGGCATTTTCTCATACTACATATGCATGAGCATTTCCCCTTTCCAAGCTGCTGGACTAATTTGTCTCGTTTTGTGATAACCTTGCTGCACTGAACTTGCTAGTGGCTGCATCTTTTACTGTAGTCTGAAATATTTGTATTGTGCTGCTATTGTGTATTATCTGTAGTATTTTCTAATTATATCTACTTAATCTGCTTCCATGGGATCAGACTGACTAAAGGTATCTAGTGCTAGCAGGTTGGCAAGAGGGCAATGTGACATCCACAATCACTTATCGGGTCATGGACAGCACTTGGGTGTAAATACCCAAACAAATTAAATTCTTACTCGGCATGGTTGTAGGCAAGTAGCCTACTCCAGGCTCTGCAAGTAAATACAAAATGTATACTGAGCTATGAAAATCCCTTAAGCAGTGCACCAGTAGCACTTTACACACTTCCCCCAAACATGTCATGTAACTTGCCACAACTGTCCTAGTATGGTGGATGCTGGCATGCCACTTCAGACCTTTGGATAGAATCACTATCTGGTAATCGCCCTTGTGGAGTGAATGACCTGTAACTTTCATCCTGGGGGAGGATTATAGTTTGTAAGTGGGCTGAAAACAGTTGTGCCACCACCATTTCTGATGCCCTATCTAGTTTGACCAACTGATGTGAATTGCTCACTTTTAATGTGGGTGGAAATGGTAGGTTGCCAATATGGAGAAGCCTCGTGGGGGAAGTAGTTGGTCAAGGCACTTGGTGAATTTTGAGCACTTATCTCCAGCTTAAATCCAGTTAGCCTGCCTGCATGGTACTGCTGAACACTTTGGCTGCCAGACCTTAGTTTTCCTGATCATATCACTTAACCCTGTCTTTCTGGGATTAATGCTGTTCCCTCCTAACAAAGGGAGTAATCTAGGGGGATACAGTATTTATCTTGGGACTAATCGAGCAAAATATTTACTCTTGGATTAGTCTTAAATATAGTACACTATAATGCCTCCATTTCTCTCAAATGTACCTTGTGCAAATTATCCTCGGATATCCAACTTGCAAATGTGTACATGCCAGTTAACAGCCATGTCCCCCCTCAAAAGAAACCTTGCATTTGATTTTTAGTATCGCCAGTCTGCTCCACACCTAAATTAAATCTAATTGTACCCTCTTTGCAAGATCACAACTGCAACAAACCTTGTATTTGGAAATAATTCCAAGGCAAACAGCATCATTAGCATTAAGCTTCCACAATAAAACTGACTGGCAAAAAATCCCTTTTTGTGGAATCCTGGTAGAAACTTAACCCCCTTCTAGAACTGGTCTCTGAGCTTCAGTTTGCCAGATTAAGTCTGGTGCAAGCAAAGATCACTACATTTCTCAAATGAGCCTTCTAATGTTAAAACCTAACTTCTCCCATTACCAGGCCTGTGCCTCACTTTTTTCCTTAACCTAGTCTGCCTTGACACCTACATCTATGCCTGATGCATAGGATAGGCCATAGCCTTCTACAATGGCTCTACCACTGAGCTGGCCTGCAATCCAACCAGATTTAGTTTGGGCTTGTGGAAGGTATGTACATCTGCTAGATTTCAAACTAGCACTGGATAATGGCTACACACTGCTTGCCTAGGTTTGATGCTACCCCACATGCTACTAACTTAATCCTGTGTAATCTGTAGATGTCTGGCTCATAACTGAGGCTGAGGGTAGTAAGGCTTTCCAGTATGAGAACATTGGAGCTGTCTTGGGTACATGGTCTACTCTGCAGAATAAGCCACAGCTGACAGTTGCTAATCAAATCTTAAGGCCTTGGCCATGACAAATACAATATACCATGGCAAAGTAGCTCCCTAACATTTTAGAAGATCTCAAGTGATCTGTTCCACTTTAGAAAGGGGGGAAACTATGGCAATTGCTAGGCTCCTAATGGTCTAGTGAACCAATTGCCTAGTAAAGTGGTCTTGTACTGAAATCTGGAGAAAGCCATAAACCATGGTGGGCAAAGTCCCAAAAGACTCTTCCAAAACTGTTAAATGTAGAAATAGTTTTGTATTGGCACAAGTGTTTTCTGAAGGTGTCTAGCCTGAAACTTTCTGAATTCAGTCATAAATTAGTCAAATGTTGAGCAACAGTCCAAAAGTGGGGCAAACCTCCCAGATATCCTGAAATCTAGACAGTTGAGTATGCCTGATTTAGCCTAGAGTCAAACTGACAGGACTATAAAGAAATCTCATGGCTAGTATGAATCTGGAGTATTGAAACTGAACTTTCAGCATTTAAGCCATCCATATTTTGTTGGATTCCCTTTGTATTGCAGAGGGTAGGCAGACCCACTCTTGGTTTGGAGCAGATCACTTAATGTATTCCAACACATGCAAGAAATGGAGACTGGACTCCACAATCAGTGGGTACAGTTCTCCACCTTCCTTTACACTGGGTTAAAGGACCTGTCAAATGCTTGCAGCAACAGTGCAGTAAAATTCTGTAGGTATTCTGCTTAAGTGAGGGGATTGGTAGGTGTAAGATTCACTCTACCCAAAATGTAGAACCATGACTATGTATAACTGGCATATGTTCATGGTCACTAACTCTGTCCATGAAGTGCAGTCCCTGTATAAACAGCCAAAGTCTTGGTCAGGCTTTTAACTAGTATTTACTGTGCTACCTAAATGATACCCCAGTCTGGAAGACAGAATCTTTATGAGGTATAAAAATTCCTAAAGCTGAACATAGAATACTATGAAGAACCCCTTATGCAAATTTGTCATTGCAAGAGCTGTCTGATTAGCTTGGACAGTTAAAGCTTCATCCTACAAACTGTAGGAAAGTATCTGAGATGTGCTTCTGAGTGTAAGCTGTAACCTACAGATTGTAGCACTAAAGAGGGTGCACAAACTAAGCTTAACATGGCACAAGATCAAAAGATCTTTGATTTCTGCTTTAATCAAACCTCTCAAAGGATTTACAGGATGTCTGCACAACAGCTTATTTCTAGCTCTCCCAGTGTGAAAACTGCTCAGGAAAGTTTCCAAACAGAATTGGACAAGAGCACGTGGGGACCTGTGATTTTCAGCTATACCAGAGAAGCTGGAAAGAACAGACTGGATTGCTTTTTAGAAAAGGACAAATATGCAACTGGGCTGAATTCTACAGCAATTAGATGAAAGGGCACATAGTGGTGTGTGCTCTAAATCTGGCTACAAGAGCAACCAAGACCTTTAATAGAAGATGCAATCCTACCATCAAAAGTTGGATTCTGACAACTATGGCAGGCCAAAGTACCAAGTGGGAGACTGCAGTATGTGAATGCTCCTGTCTGGTGTACAATGGGGAATGTAAAGATGCAGGTGCAAAACTGCTGTATGCAGCTGTCTTTAAGGTAAAAGTACATGCTAGGGAAGAAATACATAGTTTGTCCAAAATAAGTTGTGAAACGGGTGCTTCTGTTTCTGGCAATAGACCAGAGGGACTGTACTTGTAAATCCTTTACATTCATCAAAGTAAGATGGCAGAGAAGGGAGCATGAGTTAACTAGAGGAATTGAGACAGGATTTGAGATTAACAGTAAGTGAGTAATGTAATGGATTAAAATGTAATAGTCCTATCTGAATTGACTCAAGAATCTGGAAATATTGGGACTTGTGGGGGACTCTAAAGCACATGCCATACTTCATGTTAATGTTCAGAAAAGTGCTTTGGGGAGGGAGTTTTTTTCTTGTACTTTGTGGCACTTCAACTGAACCTTTAGCATGTAAAGTGTACTGGGGATTAATGGGTGCAGTTTCTCCCTACTCTACAGTTTAATAAATGTGGGCATTAAGCCTGAATATGCACTTCCTCATTCTTGCATGAATGAATAGACTGTTTTAGTAAAGTTTTTGAATGTTGGCAGCATGACTGGTACAGGGATAAGAGCTAGCTGATATGGAGAGAGGTTGATTAGTGTGCAAGAGACAAGATGGAAGGGAAATAAGGCCAGGTGTATTGTAAGCAGGTTCAAATTCTTCTAGCATGGTGTGAATGGGAAGAAAAATGGGGTAGGAGTTATCCTGAAGTAATAGTATACAAAGAGTGTCTTGGAGGTGAAGTCTGTTTATGAAATTGATGGTGTAATGTTAATGCATATGTTCACAAGTTGGGTGTACAGGAGTATTTGAGTGAGCTGGATGAAGTGGTGGTGTACCTAAGGGTGAGTGGATATCAATGGGCATGTTGCCAAAGGGAACAGGGGGATGAAGTGATGGGTAGGTATGGTGGTAAGGAGAGGAATGCAGAAGGTCAGATGGTGGTGGGTGTGGTGAATGTGCATTGTAAGAGTGGAGGAAGATGCACAGGTGGATTGTCCTATGCAGGAGGGCCAGTCTAAAGGAGATTGGAGACGGTGGTGACAGGGGAAAGCCTAGTTGGGCAGCATAGAATGGATCTGAGATCAAGAGAGGAGCAAATGGTTGAAATTGAAAGGACAATTGTGAGGTAAGTTCAGAGAAGAGTTGACATGGGAACTGGGTGGCAGTGACCATTACTGAATAGCTGGTGACTACAGCAGAGCTGGTAAGGGAGTGCAAAAAAGATAGCTATGAAGAGGATGAATGGAGAGGCTGTTGGTCTAGATGACTTGCCTGGGGAAACATGGAGGTGTTAAAGATGGCAGTAACATTTTTAACCAGATTGTTTAATGAAATCCTTGTAGTGGAAGTGTTTTGGTAACCATCTTAAAGGTGATGTGCAGAGCTGTAACTTCAGAGGGATAAAATTGATCAGGCACAGCATGGCGTTATGGCAGAGGGGGGTGGTGAGTTGTGGGAGCACTAAACATGTGATCGCTCCTGAGTTTGTCATAAGGAGTTGCATTGTCTTTGTGGACTTCGAAAAAGCATATGACAGGATTTAGAGAGCTGTATTGTATGAGGAAGTCTGCAGTGGCAGAAAAGTGGTACAGGATATGTAAAAGGGTAGCAGGACAGTAGTGAGGTCTGGTAGGAGGGATGGATGTGCTCAAGGTAGAGGTGGGATTGCATCAAGGATCAGCTCTGAGCCCTTTTTGCAATGAGGGACAGGACTCCCCCCTGTGGACTGACTGCAGATATCTTTGATTTTTTTTTGTAGTGAGTAGAACAGGTTAAGGAGACCATAGAGAGGTGATGTGCTCCAGAGGAATGAAGGTAAGTGGGACCAAGACAGTGAGGGAAGCTAGAGGAATGGAGAGCATGCAGGGAGTAAGCTGGTGAAGTTTGATTTTAATACTTTGAATCAGCAGTTAAAGTTCAGAGTAATGGTGAGTGAAAGTGGTGAAGAGTAAGGCAGGGTGGAGGGGATGGAGAAGTCTGCAGTGATTTGACAAACTGGTACCAGCAAGAGTGAAAGGTCTTGGAGGGTAGCAAGTCCAACTGTCTGAATGCCACCATCTCAACCCATACAAGAGTTGGAGCCAGAGGTGGCAGAGTTGAACATATTTAAGATTTGCATTGGGTGTGACAAGGATGGACAGGATTAGGAATTTATCAAAGGGCCAGCTCAGGTTGGATGATTTGGAGACCAAGCCAGATGTGAGATTCCATTGGTTTGTAGGGATGTTAAGTATGTTGGGGAAAAGGATGTTGAGGATGCAGCTGCCAAGGAAGAGGAAGGCCCAAGATGAGGTTTGGATGTGGTGAAAGAGGGCATGCAGGTTGGTGACGGAGCAAGATGCAGAGGATAGGAAGAAATGGAAACTGATCTGCCATGGTGACCCCCTAAAGGGAACAGCAAAAGTAAATTAAAACAAATTTAATGAGGCTTTTTTCTAGCAAATGTTCTGTAACTGTTCTGCAGCTGGTTTTGTTTCCATGGAAACCATTTCAAAGAAACTGGCTACAGTTTGAATAGTGGCTAAGGGGGAAATCAAAATTGGCTCATAATGTTTTCTGAAAGCATTCAAGGGTTTTCCCAGCTGGGAGAGCTAGAACAATAAGAATCAACTCTGGTCTGTGAGTGTGGCTCGAGTTTGGGACTTGCAAAACATTATATTGCATGGG
>NW_025056876.1:0-5519 GCF_019279795.1 Protopterus annectens | reverse complement strand
CCCATTTACCCCCCTGAGCACTTGCAGGATTCAAACCCTACCTATATTTTATGACACTTGTGAGAGAAAAGTAGCAGAGCCGCTATTTGCATTACTAGGCTTGCTTTCTCTTGCTGTACTTATAGGGTGCTGACATCATCAGTGTTTAGACAGTGGAATATGCAGCATGTGGTGTGTTGTCAGTTGCCAAAAGGGACATAACCACACACAAACACACACCACCACACATACACTGCGCACTTGCAGGATTCAAACTCCTCCCTAACTATTTATGACACTTTTGAGAGATGCAGTAGCAGAGCGCGCTATTTATATTACTAGGAGGCTTGCTTTCTCCTGCTATACTTATAAGGTGCTGACATCATCAGTGTTTAGACAGTGGAATATGCAGCATGGTGTGTTGTACTAGTTGCCAAAGGACATAACTTTTACACACACATTTACCCCCCACATACACTGAGCACTTGCAGGATTCAAACCCTACCTAACTATTGACACTTGTGAGAGACCATAGCAGAGCCTATTTGCATTACTGGAGGCTTGCTTTCTCCTGCTGTACTTATAGGGTGCTGACATCATCAGTGTTTAGACAGTGGAATATGCAGCATGGGGTGTTGTACTAGTTGCCAAAGGGACATAACTCTTACACACACCCCCTACTCCCACATACACTGAGCACTTGCAGGATTCAAACTCCTACCTAACTATATTATAACACTTTGAGAGCGCATAGCAGAGCCCCTATTTGCATTACTGGAGGTTGCTTTCTCCTGCTGTACTTATAGGGTGCTGACATCATCAGTGTTTAGACAGTGGAATATGCAGCATGTGGTGTGTTGTACTAGTTGCCAAAAGGGACATAACTCTTACACACTCCCCACATACACTGAGCACTTGCAGGATTCAAACTCCTACCTAACTATATTATGAGACTTGGGATGCAGTAGCAGACCCTATTTGCATTACTGGAGGCTTGCTTTCTCCTGCTTACTTATAGGGTGCTGACATCATCAGTGTTTAGACAGTGGAATATGCAGCATGTGGTGTGTTGTACTAGTTGCCAAAAGGGACATAACTCTTACACACAGAATTGCACACACACTACTCCCCCTCTCACATACACTGAGCACTTGCAGGATTCAAACTCCTACCTAACTATATTATAACACTTGTCAGAGATGCAATAGCAGAGCGCGCTATTTGCATTACTAGGAGGCTTGCTTTCTCCTGCTGTACTTATAGGGTGCTGACATCATCAGTGTTTAGACAGTGGAATATGCAGCATGTGGTGTGTTGTACTAGTTGCCAAAAGGGACATAACTCTTACAAAAGAATTGCACAAAAACCCCCTCCACATACACTGAGCACTAGCAGGATTCAAACTCCTACCTAACTATATTATGACACTTGTGAAAAGAAAAGTAGCAGAGCCTATTTGCATTACTAGGAGGCTTGCTTTCTCCTGCTGTACTTATAGGGTGCTGACATCATCAGTGTTTAGACAGTGGAATATGCAGCATGTGGTGTGTTGTACTAGTTGCCAAAAGGGACATAACTCTTACACACACACACTACTCCCCCCCCCACATACACTGAGCACTTGCAGGATTCAAACTCCTACCTAACTATATTATGACACTTGTGAGAGAAGCAGTAGCAGAGCGCGCTATTTGCATTACTAGGAGGCTTGCTTTCTCCTGCTGTACTTATAGGGTGCTGACATCATCAGTGTTTAGACAGTGGAATATGCAGCATGTGGTGTGTTGTACTAGTTGCCAAAAGGGACATAACTCTTACACACACACTACTCCCCCCCCCCACATACACTGAGCACTTGCAGGATTCAAACTCCTACCTAACTATATTATGACACTTGTGAGACGAGTAGCAGAGCCTATTTGCATTACTGGAGGCTTGCTTTCTCCTGCTGTATATGGTGCTGACATCATCAGTGTTTAGACAGTGGAATATGCAGCATGTGGTGTGTTGTACTAGTTGCCAAAAGGGACATTTCTTTTACACATAGAATTACACACACACAAACTACCCCCCCCACATACAGTGAGCACTTGCAGGATTTAAACCCCTACCTAACTATGTTATGACATTTGTGAGAAACGCAGTAGCAGGGCCCCTATTCAAATTACTGGGTATCATTGTGCTCCTGACATATGTATAGTGTGCTGACATCATTTTTATGAAGAGGTATGTACATCTGTTACTATCCATCAGTAAGGGGAGAGCATATTTTGCATTAACTTTCCCAAGGACAGTGGCCTCTGTACTGGGAGGCGGGAAAATACACTGTGGATAGCCTTCTGTATTCCCTAGGGACAACAGCCTAGTATTGCACTCTAGGCCCATATGTTTACCTGTCAGATGCAAGTATCTGTTGCATATACTGTTTGTGGGTCTTTATTGCCATAGCTTCCTATCTCTATGAACAACTTGTGTACTGTGGCAGATGTTTGCAATGAGTGGGATCCAGTACTTTACTTATGTCTCTGTTGTAATTTCACTGTGTGCACTGGGCAGATTTCTGTATTGGGGGAGGTTCCTGTGTTAACACATACAAATGCCAGATATGTGGGGCAACTGCTGAACTGTGACATGGCCTAAGTGTGTGAGCATGCCCAGTTCACAGTTTCTATGGCCCTTTACTGAAAGCTCATTTATCTAAGTGTCGAGCATGCCCAGTGTGAACTTTCCATATGTTGGGATTTTGGTCCCCCCATTTTTTTTGTGTGTGGACTTCATCTATATTTCACATGTAAGTTGAGTGTTGGACATCAGGTTTGTTCTTACTGCCCCAAATGCTTTTGTCTGAACCTAACAGGCATTATGCTGTGCCTGCAGGGTTGCCATGGGATAGTTTGCATACAGTTGTCAAAATTTTTATACTGACCAAAGAGTGTATTGTTGTATAGTGTACTGGTTCAGTACTTTCACTGTGGTGGACAGTATCATCGGTTTCAGTCCTATCACTGCTTGTAATATTTATAGTGAGCACACCAGACTGGTTGAGGGCCAGTTGTGCAGATATGACCTGTTGCTTTTTGTTCAGATATGGACAACATAGAACAGGATTGTCCAACATTGTTAATGTATTCCACAACTTGTGTGGACAGTGACAAACAATGGCCATGTGCCCTAGGCCATTTGTAATGCTAGTCAGAGAGTGTTTGTCCTTCAACACACATTTTACTGGTGTTTGCCATGACATATGTCAAGGTTAGTGTGTGCCTCTGTCTCCCGTGACATACAGGTGATATCCAGGGTACACCTACCATCTCCCATCCAGTCATCATGATTCCTCTGGATGACAGTCAATGAGGGACTCCTGGATAACCTGTACTGGGGTTTAGTCATGAGTGGAGTGAGCTTCTGGGTTATGGACCAATGGGTACAGCATGTCCTTTTTTGTCTGTGCTGGGGTTCAGGCCTGTCATCTCATAGGTCACCAGCATTCAGATTTTACATGGTGCCAATGTCCATTGTTTCCAGCTTGGTCATGGCTTTATACATCAGGCACAGATCACCTCCACCCAGGCGGTATGGCACTGTGTGGAGCTGCAGTTTGTTTAATCAGGCACCACATGGCATCTGTTACAGCTCTGAGATCCTCCTGGTGGGGTATTTGTGGGGTCTTTCCAGTTGATGGGGCCCCCCCCAAATTTAAAATTTGGGGCTGTGGGAAGGGGGGAAAGAACCCCCCCACCTAGCTGTGCTTTCCTTCCTCATTAGGTGGGTATTTGCTATGTTTCTCTAACCACTACAGACACATGGTTGTCACATGCAGGATATCTATCACCTTGTAGCCCAGGTCTCTTATTGCTCCTGATGTACTTAATGGGTTAACACCTATGTGGTTTTGGGGTACTGTGTTTCACAGGGGAAGACTATACACTATTCTGCATTTAGCTTGTTGATATGGCTGTGGCACCACTTGTCTGTTTCTATGTGCGCCTTTTGTAGGATGCTTGTGTCAGCTGGTTTTTTGGGGGGGGTTTTTTTTTTTTGGGGGGGCCAAAAAACCCCCAAAAATTTAACCTTGGGGGCCGGGGAAAAAAAAAACCCCCCGGTTTTTTAATTTAGGGGGGGGGGGTTTTTTTTTTCCCCCCCAAAAAAATTTTTAAAAAAATTTTTTCCCTTTTTTTTTTTTTTTTTTTTTTTAAAAAAAATTTTTTTTTTTTTTTTCCCGGGGTTAAAAATTTTTTTATTTTTTTTTGGGGGGGGGTTTTTGTTTTTTTTTTTTTGGGGGGTTTGGGGGGGGGGGGGGGTTTTTTAAAAACCTGTTCAGACAGAGTCCTTCCATGTTGGCCTGTACCTATGTGACATATATAGCATACAAGAGAGGTCCCAGGACCATGCCTTGTGGGATGCCAGTTGTACCTGGTTTGCAGTCTGACATAGCTGAAGCATGTCTGACCAGGTCAGTTCTGTCCTTGAGCTGGTTTGCAACCCATCTACTTGGATAGGGGTTTATAGTTAGGCTGGTGAGCTTATCTGTACTGAACAACTGGGTATTGTATGGAAGGGTTTAGCAAGGTCCAGATAGGCTGTGTGAACCACATTCCCCATCAATGGCCTTGGTGCGTGTTTCACATGAGTCAGACATGTTTAAGGGGCAGGATCTGCCCTATGAAAGCCACACTGGGTAGGGTCCAATGTCTGTAGGTACCCATTCTCATTATTCCTGGGATCCATGATCATCCTCTCCATTACTTTGCCAACCAAGATAGTCAGGGTTGAGGGGTGATAGTTTGCAGTATCCATTCAGGCACCACCTTTGTGGTGAGGGACCACTGTTGCTGTACACTGCTCTTTGGGTACATATCCTGTGGTAAGACTGTGAGTGCACAGTAGTGCTATTTGGTGTTCCATTCTTCTTACAGTACTTGTTGGAAAAACCCCGGACACCATATGGTACCATTGATGCTGTGTGGTTTGCTTTGTAGATGCTGGCTGTTACCTCAGCATCTGCAATGTCAGGGGATAGATATTTGGCAGTTTGGTGCTGGTGGGGAGTTTGCAAAGAATTTGTTAGGTTGGATGTTGGCAATGTGTGTGGGTTTGGTGTATTGTTTGTGATATTTTAGTACTGCAGAGAATATCTGTGGATTATCACCATGGTTCCTACCATCAGTTAGGACAGCTGTGTGATTATCCTTTGTATCCTGCACAATTTGTATCATCATAGGTTCATAGGTTCATACTAGGCTATCTGCCCTGGCCATGTTTTAGACAGACATGTGTTTTGACACCCCCGCAATTTTTTATGCCCATTTGGGGGTTTTCTTTACTAGATGTGACACAGGGATGGCCCCCCGTGTACACCTACTATCTCCCATGCACATGACTGGATTTCTCGGGGATGAGTGTGGAGCTCAGCCTATCATGGACTGGGATTCTGTTCCAGAGTGTAAGGAGCCTCTGGGTTTTGGATCTGTCCCTCCAGCACATCCTATTTATCTATGTGTGGAGTTTCAGATATCTCACTGTGGTGTCTCTGCTGGATT
>NW_025056875.1:0-7548 GCF_019279795.1 Protopterus annectens | reverse complement strand
TGTGGGTGTCTTTGGTGAATATGGATACCCCACCTCCTTTCTCGAAACAGTATCCGGTTTTGGGGAATGGGCATTAAGAGGTAAAACCTGATAGTGCTGGGGTGCTCTCGAACCTTGAACCAGGTTTGTGCTGCACAGACGCTGATGTTTCTCCATACTGAGAAGGGGCCTCGAGGTCGTGCATTTTGATTTAGACTTCTGGCATTGAGCAGCAGCATTACCCTTAGTTTTTTTCTTTTTGTGTTCTAGGGTGGGTAGGTTTGGGAATTTGAGCCTTGCCTAAAAAGGCGCTATGGGGTGGCAAAGCCTTTGCCAATATCCGGAATCAGGGGTGACAGGTGCAAAGCCGTCCTTGCGAAACAGCGTGTTGTCAGCATGTCATCAGGCAGACAGACATTGGATCCCCTTTGAATGACACCAGAGTTTAAGCCAATTGTTAAAGCTGATCATCTTATCTCTGTATTGTGGCATCATTCTTGGTGAAGGTAGGATACTGCTCAAGGTCAGGGTCATACCTGCCTGGGCTTCTATAATCAGAGAGCTCCTCAATGTCTCTTTTCATGTAGTCCAAGGAGAGTCACGATCTCAGGTCGTTACACCAGCGTGGACAATGACTGAGTCGTATTGTACCTGCTGTTGAGAGACCTGAGTGCTTAATTGTATGTGGTGGATTCTAAGCGCCGACAGGCAGCTTACTGTGACGACCTTCTCCTTACTCAGTCTGGTGGCCGGGGCGTCTGAAGTGTGTCTGACTATGGAGTCACCAATGACTAGATGTGTACAATGGCATTGTGTGTTGGCCTTATAGGGCTGTGACTGTTTGACACCTCTGACTGTGAGGTCTATGTGTTGCAGGTGTTGTGTTCTAAGGTGGTGGTTGTTTGGAGTGTCTGCTTTGGTGGCCTCTCTGCTGTTTTGGTAGATTTTTGATCAGAGCACGAGTATGTCTTTATTGTGTGTTTATGTGTATGATTTGAGGTTGTGATTTGGTACTATGTGAGACTGGGTCTTATAGTGTGTGTGGTAACCTTCTCCTCCTGACTGGTCTTGCCAGTCCTATGTTGAAGAGCTCAGCCTCCACGTTTGGCAGATATAGTTGCATCTCGCATGTATTTGTGTGTTTTGTGGGAGGAGGAGGAGGGTTGTCTGTTGTACATGAGGCAATTGTAACATTGCCTCAATATTTAAGGTTCACCAGCTGAGCAAGGAGAGGACACTAGCAACTGATCCCTACGACATGCTAGAAGGACTAGACAAAAAAACTTCTAAAAAGAGATTCCTGGGGGCGTGGGTGACCGAGAAATGGATGTTTGCCTTTTTGGGAGGTGCTATCTACTAAGAGTGCCGTTATCAAGGAGTAATAAGTACTGTAGGAGCAAGTGCTAGGTTTAACAGATAGAAAGAATCTGCTTGGAGTCAAGTAGAGATGATCTTTTTAGGTATTAGAGAAGAGTGCTAGTAACAGGGATGCTTAAAGGTAAGATTGAAAAGAGGAGAATGCACTCTGCAGTGTGCACTAGAAGTTAGATATGAAAGTAGGTAACTTGAGTTTTACCTGTTTAAAAAAGTTAAGGTTTAGTGGAGAGTTACTATTTTTAAAACAGTAAAGATGGACTGAAAGGGGTGGTTACTTTTGTATTTTGGTGCTATGAAATACTGTAGGATGGCCAATAAATTTAAATAATTATGAAGGGGTGGGATTTCAAAAGTGATGGTTTTGTGATTACTCACATAAGCCAGTGAAAGTAGAGAAGAAATGAGATATATGCGGTCAGATTAACATGAAGTAGCGGGCGCTAGAGAAGACAGTGGTATTTAACCAGGAAACCCAAAACTTCAAATGGGTGGGAGGGAGAGAAAAATTCTGCCTGACTCAGAACAGAGAAACTGTGGTCTCTTTTGAAGTTTTAATATGCTGTTAGAACAGAATGAAAGCAAAACACAAGATAAAGAAAACAAACTACAGTATTCAAAATATAGAAAGGCAATACAGAAATACAAAAAATAACAGCAAACTAACCTTTCCTTCACAGCAAAAATTGCTTGGCAGAGTCTGGAGAGTTGATATATTTCCAGCCATGTAGTATATTGCCTTGTATAAAATCACAGACTTTACTAATTTGGTTAAATAAGATGTATTAAAGTTACATTAGAGCTATATATTATTATGACAGCTACTAAGGTAGGGCAGGACCAGCTCGAATGTCACACTGATGGGGAAGGGATGTGAAGTTGCTTATGTGTACCAATAACACTTTGTTTACAGCACAGTAAACCACTCATGCCTGGTAAAAGTATATATATATATATTTAGAAAGCTTGTGAGGAAATTATTACACTATTTTTGTTTTACTTGGATCGCTTGTCTAATGTATTGCTTAATAAAGGATTTTGCTGGGCTGGAAACAGACTGCCTGCCTTGCTTGGATTACTTTCGAATACTTAGTAATACTGTAGAATTATATATTTTCTATTATTACTTTTTGACTTGATGAGTTTACGTTCGCTACTTCTACTACTATTGTCTGATCTGATTAATATACAGTGATTAACTAGAAATATAGCCTCTGAAATCAAGCTCTCACTCTATTCCTCCCAGGTCTTCCCCTGCACAGCGTAAGGCAGAAAAGAACTTCGCCCTTTTGAATGACTACTCTACTTTTGCCCACAACCTGTAAAAAAACAAAACAGGTCATTATCTGGTCATTTTAGTATAGACTTTAAAAGTAAGTATTATTATTTAAGGGTCCTCAGCACTAGCACAAATCTCCTAAGGCACCCAAACAAAAAAAATCAAGCTTGTTTGCATATACTCCCACTTAAACTACAGAACACACTCTAAAACCTAAAGGCAAAGCTGCTATAAAGTGTAAAAAACAAGCTCCCAAAGCATAGGCATTGAACCTGGTGTTTGTTTAGATGAGATTACTCACCTGCAAATTAATGGTATTCAGGGTTACATCTTGAAACCTATGGGCTCTAGTGGCTTAGTGTAAACCCTGCTCATTGAGCACTAAGCCGCTCGTGCTCGCTCCAGCTCCCCGCCCTGCCCCTATTCCCACCACGCCCCAGTACTCATTTTTATAACCTCAAACCACTCCCCTACTGTCCACTAACTTCCTGTACCTCTACTACTCGCCCTCTAAGATCCAAAGCATGAATGACACCACCCAGGAAGCTTATCATACTAACTCTTTTCTCCTACTTGTCCCTTACCTAGCTACCCTATATGAAACCTGGTCTTACGTGAGCTTCCACTGCAGGCTACAAACCAACCCCTCACCCGCAATTAACAACAGAGGCCATGACTCAACTCCTACTCACCCACCTTGACCCCAGAACTTCAGGCAGCTTTAATGTAATTATCAATCCTACCAATATTGAGGCCAAATGATAAACATTACTACAAACTTCTACTCAAAGCCCTCAAATTCATTACCACTCTGAATCTGAGACTAGCCACAGATGGTGATATCCACCCCCAACCCTGGCCCTTCCCCTCCACTCAATTGTAATTCCACCCTATCCTCCCTTCCACTTCTCAATCTAAACTCTAGACCGCCTTTAACTCTCTTCTGACCTGTCATCTAAACATCAGAAGTGTAAACAATAAGATTCACAACCTACATACCCTTTTAGCTACTTGTTCCCCAGACCTACTATGTCTCACAGAAACCTGGCCTAAACCAAGTCTGAAAGACACACAGATAATCCACCAGGGTATGATATACTAAGAGCAGACTAGAATAACTCATAAAGGTGGCGGTTGTAGCCATACTCTACAAAAATACATTACAAATCTCCTTGCCTCTCCACAACCCCTCCTAACAAACAATGCTTGGAAATTCTACTTGTAAAACTTCAACCAAACAAACATAAAAGCATAAATATAGCATGTATTTACATCCCCCAGGCAACAATAATAACAAAACCTTAGAGGACTTTCTCCACTGGTTAACTCAAACTCACCCCCAGGAATCCATAGTGTTAGGTGACTTCAACATCGATTGGAATTCCTTCTCATCTAACTCCCATCTAGCAGCATAAATCCCACATGGCTTTTCTCAGCTCATATCCACTCCTACCAGACTAGGTAAACCCCAAAACAAAGACAGCATCCTGGACTGGATCCTTACTAATAAAGATCCTGACCAGTACTCAGCAAGAATACTCACCCAGAGGACATGGTGATCACTTACTCACCTATGTTATCAAATTCAAGAAAATCACCACCCTTCTTACAACCATAAAAAAATCAGGAACAATAATAAATTCAAGCATCTCCATTTTTCAAACTGAACTTAAAGCCCACAACTGGACAATACTCAAGTCTCTTCCTGCTCTTTGAAGAGGCAGTTATCTCTTCAACACCACCTTCCTCAAGATTTCTAGATTCCCATGCTCCAATACGGTCCATTAGAACTAAAACCAAAGAAGCAGCACCATGGCTCTCTAAAGGAAACAAAATCCAAAATCCTATCTAGAAACAAGATGTAGGTCACATGGCTTGATACCTCTAAAGACCCACACTCCCACCAAACAACTTCACGGCAACTTAGAAATGAAACTAAAGAATGATCTTAAATGATAAAAAACTTCTTCCTCCACCTCCAACACAAACACCTTAATAATCCACAAAAATTCTGGGCGAGGAAGCAAACAAGCTTCTGCACCCAGGCCAGGCAACCACCCCACTCCAAGCAACTTAGCAAACAACAGTGCCTGTAAACATTGCTAACACATTCAATAGTTTCTTCACAGAAACTATACAATCCTAGCCACACAATTCAAACAAACAACCAGCCCACTCCACTACCCATGCCAGCAGAATACTACAACTACATCAGATCATCTATTTACCTTCGATCCAGTACCCATATCCTTTATAACATCTCTTCTTAAAAACTAAAACCCACTAAGCTAGCAGCTGACCTTCTCCCAGCTGAGTTTCTGCAAAAAGCAGCTGAAGCCATTTCTATCCGTCTCCATAATCATAAACCCGTACCTTGTCAGAAGCCTTCATCCCTCCATATGGAAAATGTCCACATTATTCCTCTCCATAAGGTGGTAGCTCACTAGAGCTAACCAACTACAGACCTATAGCTATACTCTCACCCCTGGCCAAAATTATGGAAAGAAGTGTGTCACAAACAACTGATGGAACACCTCACCAAAAATAAAATTCTAGCTAACTCCCAACATGGCTTCAGGCCAAATCACAGTACCACATCAGCCCTACTATCACTTTTCTAATACCATCAATAACTTCCAGAAACAATAATAAACTATCATCTTAACTCTTTTCTTAAGACCTCTTTCCAAGGCCTTTGATATGGTGAACCACATTCAACTCTCCATACATTAAAAAACTATCACTCAACAATTCCACGCTGAAATGGTTCCAATCCTACCTGTCAATAGGCAACAGGCTGTTCTATGTGCAGGACAAGAATTATCTACATGCCTACCTGTTACACTTGGAGTTCCCCAAGGATCTATTCTTGGCCCTCTTCTCTTCACCAGCTTTGGTAATGACCCTTGCCCACAATCACCCCCCCATGCCACATGCATTCAATATGCAGATGATTGGAGCTATCATCAGCACTGCCTCCAACCGGGCAGACCTCAGTGCTTCAGCTCAAGTGACCTTCAACCTAATGAAAAATGGTTCTCAAGAGTGCGGTCAACTAGTTCTCAACCCCAACAAAACAAAACTACTTACTTTCTCACCCACTAACAAGACTCTTCCCCACCTTCTCTGGCTTACATCCTCCAGGCATTAGGAATCACTAACATCACCAAGAAGCTCACACAAAGCTATTAGGTGTTACCATTGATAACTCCTTAAATTTGACACCCATTTCAATCTCTTACCATCAAAACCAGATCAATAAAAGCTTGGCTCTCTCTATAAAGAGTAAAACACTTTCTCACTCCTCACGCTAAAATTACAATTGCCAGCACACGCCTACTATCAACTCTTTTCTATGCCTCCCCCTCTTTACAAACCTAAACAAGACAACCCTTAACAAACTTGCTTCTTGTTACAATCCACACGCTAGCTAGATTTGCCACAAATTCCACCTTTAGAACGCACCCACTGCACTAAACTTGGAAACAACTAGGGTAGGTTAGAGTTTTCCAGCCAACTCCATTTCAACCAACTCAAAGCGGCTCACCAAGTTATACTGTATCACCCAGAGAAAAACAGCAGCTCTGAAAAACATCATTCACCCCTATATTAACCTGCAATCTTTCACGCTCACTCCAATAAGATCTTAGCTCAAACTACCAAAGCCAATAATTCTGCTGGGGATTCTCTATTCTCAAACTTTGTAGGTAAAATGTGGAACTCCCTACCCACGACCATGCTTTCACCTCAGAACCCTCACTCCTACAATTCAAAAAAAAAAAAGCTTAAACCCATCTCGAAAGTAATACTCTCCTGGCAATGTCCCTGTTCCAAACCTGATTAACCACTATCATTTACCCTTCTCTTACCTCACTATCCTTAGCACGGCTTTTAACAAGGCACCTGCTTTGTAACTGACCTATGTTTTTTTATATGCTGCTGTTAGTGTTTTCCCCAAGATGTGATGTATCTTTATATTGTATTTAGAACTCAACTATCTTCCTTTTTTTGCATTAACAATGTTCATATGTCTGTTATGTACTTGGAGCTTTTCTCCCCGGGCCTCCGCTGAAAATGGACATGTATCCAGTCGGACTCTCCCGGTTAACAAATGTAAAATAAATAAATAAATAAATATATGGACTGAAAATCTTCCACACAGAGAAGTTTCTTACACTGTTTTGTTTTTAGACCCACTACACTTTAGTGAGTTATTTTGAGACTTCGGGGATACCACGGAGATTACTTGTTTTTTAATTAAATAAAAATGAATACAGCAACTTGTTCTACCAACAGAATATTATTCTTCTGCCTTGACTTAGAATAACATGGCTTATTCATGCATTCTCCATGCTGTAGAGAGACTGAGCCCTGACAACAACTCAACCAACCTGAGTTTGACTGCAGTTTCAGTTAGTGGAGGAGCCAGGAAGAGATGTAGGAAGTAGTGACTTTTTCCTGCTCACTAACACCAGAAGGCAGGAAGGAAGTGATTTCTGACTATGACTGACATGGCACTGAAATTGTTAAGCAGATTGCCCTTAGCATTTTGACATTGTAGAAGAGCTGGAGCTAACATACGTATATGCATTGAAGTGTGTAATGTCATAGATCACCCAGGAAGAGCATGCAAGCAATCCCTTGGCCTGCAAGACAAAGAATGTGATACTGCCAGCTGACCTGCTGTGACTCACTTTCCTTTCCTGGCCCACTACTGGTGAAGGCCTAGCCCCAGGGGTTAGGATTGAGGGATCTTAAGGTGAAATGAGCCAGGGGCAGACATAGATTGTAACTGATAATCAAATGATTGTTATACATGGGAAGGGGTAAAAAAATACTGATGTGGATTCATAACACAACACAATGACAACCATTTTCTGCTTTGTATTCAGTTAACCAAGCATCAAATACATCTA
>NW_025056874.1:0-9420 GCF_019279795.1 Protopterus annectens | reverse complement strand
AACCCTTTGTCCAAAAAAGTCATCCAACTGTGAAAGTGTGCCACTCCAAACGATAAACAGGTCGTCCACAAAACGCCTATAGAAGGGCACAAAAAGTTGGTATGACTTATGGAGTAGCTGTGTGTAGATTATTAGTCACAGATAAGTGTTGAATCATCTGCAGACTGTATTATAGAACCATGTGGAGTAGCTTTGTGTAGATTATTAGTCATAGACAATTGTTGAATCGTCTGCATATTGTATTATAGAACCATGTGGAGTAGGTATGTGTAGATTATTAGTCACAGATAAGTGTTGAATCCACTGCATAATGTATTATAGAAGCATGTGGAGTAGGTGTGTTTAGATTATTAGTCACAGATAAGTGTTGGATCATCTGCATACTGTATTATAGAACCATGTGGAGTAGCTGTGTGTAGATTATTAGTCACAGATAAGTGTTGAATCATCTGCAGACTGTATTATACAACCATGTGGAGTAGCTGTGTGTGGATTATTACTCACAGATAAGTGTTGAATCATCTGCAGACTGTATTATAGAACCATGTGGAGTAGGTGTGTGTAGATAATTAGTCACAGATAAGAGTTAAATCATCTGCATACTGTATTATAGAACAATGTGGAGTAGCTGTGTGTAGATTATTAGTCACAGATAAGTGTTGAATCATCTGCATATTGTTTTATAGAACCATGTGGAGTAGGTGTGTGTAGATTATTAGTCACAGATAAGTGTTGAATCATCTGCATATTGTATTATAGAACCATGTGGAGTGAGCCGTAGATTATTAGTCACATATAAGTGTTGAATCATCTGCAGACTGTATTATAGAACCATGTGGAGTAAGTGTGTGTAGATTATTAGTCACATATAAGTGTTGAATCACCTGCAGACTGTATTATAGAACCATGTGGAGTAGCTGTGTGTAGATTATTAGTCACAGATAAGTGTTGAATCATCTGCATGCTGTATTATAGAACCATGTGGAGTAGCTGTGTGTAGATGATTAGTGACAGATAAGTGTTGAAACATCTGGATCCTGTATTACAGAACCATGTGGGGTAGCTCTGTGTATATTATTAGTCACAGATAAGTGTTAAATCATCTGCATACTGTATTATAGAACCATGTGGAGTAACTTTGTGTAGATTATTAGTCATAGATAATTGTTCACATCAAATCAGTCTTGAAGGGTAGAAGCATTCGTAGACCTAAATGAAGTTTGAATGTGCTTGCATTTATATATTTTACTATTACTATATATTTTCTTTATATTTTTTATACACATGGATATTGTATGCTTTTAAAGCATTTTATATTTTAACTATACACTAAAATGTTTTATTATAAATGCTTAATTACCATCATACATATTTTTAAGTCGAAATGCATTTATAGGAAATAGTTTTTATGCATTGTTAATATATATCAAATATATTAGTATTCGAAATTGTTGTAGTACAACTTTGCTGTTTATTGTAATAGCGCTTTAAATCTTGTAAATGTATCCACCTATCATAGAGTAGGAGGGATTATTTAAATGATTATTACTAGCAGTAACTTGTAAAGTTTGAAAAAGCCTAACGGCGAAAGCGCTCACTTTTTGTAAATAAAGCTGTGTTTTTACCTTATCGGAGTTGGTGACTGCTATTTCCTGTCTTGGAGCAGTGAGGTGGAATTTACAATTGGCGATTTGAACCTGTATTTCCCAGCAGAGGGGAAGGCTTTGAGAAGCATTGCTTTTGACTATACTTTGTTGAGAAGGAACAGCGTTTGTGCTTTATTAAGCATTTGCTCATCCAGTCGTGTGTATTAACTGGACACTGCCATTTGCGACAGCGAGCTTTGGTGATCTATTTTTATTTAATTTCTTTTATACGCTGTCGTTTATCTTCCTTGCTGCTGTGGCATTTGTGATTCTGTTATAGATAATTGTTGAATCGTCTGCATACTGTATTATAGAACCATGTGGAGTAGCTGTGTGTAGATTATTAGTCACAGATAAGTGATGAATCATCTGCAGACTGTATTATAGAACCATGTGGAGTAGCTGTGTGTGGATTATTAGTCTGGATAAGTGAATAATCTATGAATTTGTATTATAGAACCATGTGGAGCAGCTTTGTGTAGATTATTAGTCACAGATAATTGTTGAATCGTCTACATACTGTATTATAGAACAATGTGGAGTAGGTATGTGTAGATTATTAGTCACAGATAGGTGTTGAATCCTCTTCATAATGTATTATAGAACCAAGTGGAGTAGCTGTGTGTAGATTGTGGTCACAGATAGGTTTTTGAATCATCCATAGACTGCTGTTATAGAACCATGTGGGTAGCTTTGTGTGAATAATTAGTCACAGATAAGTGTTGAATTATCTGCATACTGTGTTATAGAACCATGAGGTAGCTTTCACGTGTAGATTTTTAATTACAGATAAGTGTTGAATCATCTGCATCTGTATTATGGGGAACCATGTGGAGTAAATTGTGGGTAGATTATTAGTCACAGATAAGTTTTGAATCATCCATGAACTGTATTATATAGAACCATGTGGGTAGCTGTATGTGATTTGGTTAGTCACAGATAAGTGTTGAATAATCTGCAGACTGTATTATAGAACCATGTGGAGCAGCTTTGTGTAGATTATTAGTCACAGATAATTGTTGAATCGTCTACATACTGTATTATAGAACCATGTGGAGTAGGTATGTGTAGATTATTAGTCACAGATAGGTGTTGAATCCTCTGCATAATGTATTATAGAACCAAGTGGAGTAGCTGTGTGTAGATTATTAGTCACAGATAAGTTTTGAATCATCCGCAGACTGTATTATAGAACCATGTGGAGTAGCTTTGTGTAGATAATTAGTCACAGATAAGTGTTGAATTATCTGCATACTGTATTATAGAACCATGTAGAGTAGCTACGTGTAGATTTTTAGTCACAGATAAGTGTTGAATCATCTGCATACTGTATTATAGAACCATGTGGAGTAGGTGTGGGTAGATTATTAGTCACAGATAAGTTTTGAATCATCCGCAGACTGTATTATAGAACCATGTGGAGTAGCTGTGTGTAGATAATTTGTCACAGATAAGTGTTGAATTATCTGCATACTGTATTATAGAACCATGTAGAGTAGCTACGTGTAGATTATTAGTGACAGATAAGTGTTGAATCATCTGCATAGTGTATTATAGAACCATGTGGAGTAGGTCTGTGTAGATTATTAGTCTCAGATAAGTGTTGGATCAGCTGCATACTGTATTATAGAACTATGTGGAGTAGCTTTGTGTAGATTATTAGTCATAGATAAGTGTTGAATCATCTGCGTACTGTATTATAGAACCATGTGGAGTACGTGTGTGTTTATTATTAGTCATAGATAAGTGTTGAATCATCTCATACTGTATTATCGAACTATGTGGAGTAGGTGTGTGTAGATTATTAGTCACAGATAAGTGTCGAATCATCTGCATGCTGTATTACAGAACCATGTGGAGTAGGTTGTGTGTAGATTGTTACCGCATAAGTGCTGGAAACTTCATCTGCAGACTGTTATAGAACCATGTGGAGTAGCTGTGTAGATGATTGTCGCCAGATAAGGTTAACCATCTGCAGGCTGTGGCAGAACCAGCGAGTAGGTGTGTAGACTATTAGTCACAGATAAGTGTTAGATGTCTGAACTGTATTATAGAACCATGTGAATTAGCTGTGTGTAGATGATTAATACAGATAAGTGTTGAATCATCTGCAGGCTGCAGTATAGAACCATGTGGAAGTAGGTGTGTGTAGTTATTAATTCTGAATAGTGTTAAGTCATCTGCCAGGCTGTATTATAGAACCATGTGGAGTAAATTATTTGTGTAGATTATTGGTCACAGATGAAGTGTTGAATCATCTTACATACTGTATTATGGAAGCATGTCGAGTGGCTTTGTGTAGATTATTAGTCATAAATAGTGTTGAATCGTCTAGTGCTGTTATAGGACCGTTTGGAGTAGTTGTGTTTAGATTATTAGTCACAAATAAGTGTTGAATCATCCTAAGTACTGTATTATGAAACCATGTGGGTAGGTGTGTGTGAATTATTATTCACAGATAGTATTGAATCATCTGCAGAAAACTGTATTGAGAACCATGTGAGTAGGTGTAGATTATTAGTCATGATAAGTGTTGAATCATCTGCATACTGTATTATAGAAGCAATGCCTAGTAGCTTTTGTGTAGATTATTAACAGACAAGTGTTGAATCATCAAGTATTCGTATTATAGAAACCATGTGGAGGGTGGGTGTGTTTAGATTATTAGTCACAACATGTTGAATCATCTGCTACACTGTAATATAGAGCCATGTGGAGTAGGTGTGTGTGTAGATATTATTCAGATAAGTGTTAAACCATCTGCAGACTGTATTATAGAAACCTGTGGAGTAGCTATGTGTAGATTATTAGTCACAGATAAGTGTTGACTCATCTGCATACTGTATTATAGAACCATGTGGAGTAGGTGTGTGTAGATTATTAGTCACAGATAAGTGTTGAATCATCTGCGTACTGTATTATAGAACCATGTGGAGTAGCTGTGTGTAGATTATTAGTCACAGATAAGTGTTGAATCATCTCCATACTGAATTATAGAACCATGTGTAGTAGGTGTGTGTAGGTTATTAGTCACAGATAAGTGTTGAATCATCTCGTGCGATTGTGGCTTAGCAGAAACCATGTGGAGTAGCTGTGTTTAGATTATTAGTCACAGATAAGTGTTGAATCATCTGCAGACTGTATTATAGAACAATGTGGAGTAGGTTTGTGTAGATTATTAGTCACAGATAAGTGTTGAATCATCTGCTTATTGTATTATAGAACTATGTGGAATAGCTATGTGTATGTTATTAGTCACAGATAAGTGTTGAATCATCTGCATACTGTTTTTAAGAACCATATGGAGTAGGTGTGTTAAGGTTATTAGTCACAGATAAGTGTTGAATCATCTGCATACTGTATTTAAGAACCATGTGGAGTAGGTGTTTGTAGATTATTCGTCACAGATACGTGTTGAATCATCTGCAGACTGTATTATAGAACCATGTGGAGTAGCTGTGTGTAGATTATTAGTCACAGATAAGTGTTGAAACATCTGCATACTGTACTATAGAACCATGTGGAGTAGGTGTGTGTAGATTATTAGTCACAGATAAGTGTTGAATCGTCTGCATACTGTATTATAGAACAATGTGGAGTAGGTGTGTGTAGATTATTAGTCACAGATAAGTCGTTGAAGATAGTCTGCATGCTGTATTACAGAAACCATGTGGAAGTAGGTGTGTGTAAGATTATTAGTCACAGATAAGTGTTTGAATCGTCTGCATACTGTATTATAGAACCATGTGGAGTAGCTCTGTGTAGATTATTACTCACAGATAAGTGTTGAAACATCTGCATACTGTATTATATAGAACCAAAATGGAGTAGCTGTATGTAGTAGATTATTAGTCACAGATAAGTGTTTAGAATCATCTGCATACTGTATTATAGAACCATGTGTGGAGTAGGTGTGTGTAGATTATTATTCACAGATAAGTGTTAGATAAACGTCTGCATACTGGTGTATTATAGAACCATGCAATGGAGTAATGTGTGTGGGTTATTAGTCACAGATAAGTGTTGGAATCATCTCATACTGTATTATAGAACCTTGTGGAGTAGCTAGGTGTGCATGATTATTAGTCTGAATGAGAGTTAGAATCATCTACGTATTATATTATAAAAACCATGTGGAGTAGCGTGTGTAGATTATTGGTTACAGATAGAGCTGCTGAATCATCTACATACTGGTATTATTATAGAAACTTATGTGGAGTAGGTGTGTGTAGATTATTAGTCACAGATAAGTGTTGAAACATCTGGATCCTGTATTCTATAGAGACAATACATGTAAGATAGCTCTGTGTAGATTATTAGTCACCAGATATAAGTGATAAACCATCTGCATACTGTATTATAGAAACTAAAATGTGGAGCCTTTTGTAGATTATTAGTTCATATGGTCTTAGATAATTGTTGAATCGTCTGCATATTGTATTATAGAGACCATAATGGAGTAATGTTATTATTTAGATTATTCGTCACAGATAAGTGTTGGAATCATCTGCATACTGTATTAATAGAACCATGTTGGGAGTAGCTGTGTGTAGATTATTAGTCACAGATAAGTGTTGAATCATCTTGGCGAGACTGTATTGAGTAGAACCATGTAGTGAAGTGTATTATTAGTCACAGAGGAAGTGTTGAATCATAAGACTGTATTATAGAACCATGTGCAGGTGTAGATTATTAGTCAGATAAGTGCTAATCATCTGCAGCCTGTGCATTAGAACCATGTGCAGTAGCTGTGTGCAGATTATTAGTCACAGATAAGTGTTGAATCATCTGCAGACTGTATTATAGAACCATGTGCAGTAGGTATGTGTAGATTATTAAATGGTAGATAAAAGGAATCATCTGCGACTGGTAATATAGAACCATGTGTGAGTAGGTGTGTTCAGATTATTAGTCACAGATAAGTGTTGGAATTATTCATGACTAAATATAGAGCCAGCGTGAGAGGTGTGTTAGATTATTAGTCACAGACAAGTGCTGAATCATCCGCAGACTGTATTATAGGAGTCCAGTGAGTAGCTAAGGTTTAGACGAACAGTCACAGATAAGCAAGGAATCACTGCGTACTGTATTATAGAACCATGTGAGTAGTTGCGGTGTATTATTACCACAGATAAGTGTTGAATCATCTGCACTGCATTATAGAACCATGTGGAGTGAAGCTCGTATTCGTTAGTCACAGATAAGTGTTGAATCATCTGCATGCTGCGTTATGAAACCATGTGGGCCAGCTGTGTAGATTGTTAGTGCAGATGAAGTGTTGAATCATCTGCATACTTATGTTATAGAACCATATTAGGGTAACTTTGTGCTTAGTTGTGGTCATAGATAGTGTTGAATCATCTAGTACTGTATAGAACCATGTGGAGTAGGTGTGTTCAGTTATTAGTCACGAATAAGTGTTGAATTGTCTGCATGCTATAATTATAGAGCCATGTGTGGAGTGGGTGTGTTAGATTATTAGTCACAGATGATGTTGAGATCATCTGCAGACCTTATTATAGAAACCATTAGATAGCTATGTTTAGTTATTAGTCACAGATGAGGTGTTGAATCATCGCGTACTTTGTAGTATAGAACCGTATGGAGTATTGTGTAGATTATTACTCTCACAGATAAGTGTTGAATCATCTGCAGACTGTATTCATAGAACCGTAGCCGGAGTAGCTTTGTGTGGAATTGTTGGTCTAAGATAAGTGTTAGATCATCCTGCGTGTTATTATAGAACCATGTGGAGTAGCTATGTGTGATTATTAGTCACAGATAAGTGTTGAGTCATCTGCAGACTGTATTATAGGAACCATGTGATTAGGTTTGTGTAGATTGTTAGTCACAGATGAGAGTTGAATCATCTGCGTATTGTATTATAGAACCATGTGGAGTAGCTGTGTGTAGATTATTAGTCACAGATAAGTGCTGAATCATCTACATACTGTATTATAGAACCATGTGGAGTAGGTGTGTGTAGATTTTAAGTGACAGATAAGTGTTGGATCATCTGCAGACTGTATTATAGAACCATATGGAGTAGCTGTGTGTAGATTATTAGTGACAGATAAGTGTTGAAACATCTGGATACTGTATTATAGAACCATGTGGAGTAGCTCTGTGTAGATTGTTAGTCACAGATAAGTGTTAAATCATCTGCATACTGTATTATAGAATCATGGAGTAGCTTTGTGTAGTTATTAATTCTGAATAATTGTTGAATCGTCTACATACTGTATTATAGAACCATTATGGAGTAAAATATAGATTATTAGTCACAGATAAGTGTTGGAAACATCTTACTGTATTATAGAACCACGTGGAGTAGCTCTGTAGATTGTTAGTCACAGATAAGTGTTAAATCATCTGGGTATACTGTATTATAGAACCATGGAGTAGCTTTATGTAGATTATTAGTCACAGATAATTGTTGAACTGCTCATACTGTATTATAGAACCATGTGAGTAAGGTGTAGATTATTAGTCACAGATAGGTGCTGAATCCTTCGCATAATGTATTATAGAACCACGTGGAGTAGCTGTGTGTAGATTATTAGTCGTTGATGTTTTGAATCATCCGCATACTGGTATTATAGAACCATGTGGAGTAGCTGTGTGTAGATTATTAGTCACAGATAAGTGTTGAATCATCTGCAGACTGTATTATAGAAACCATGTGATTGCTGGTAGTAACACAGATAATTGATCACAGATATTATTGAATCATCTGCATACTGTATTATAGAACCATGTGGAGTAGGTGTGGGTAGATTATTAGTGACAGATAAGTGTTGAATCATCTGCATATTGTATTATAGAACCATGTGGAGTAGGTCTGTGTAGATTATTAGTCACAGATAAGTGTTGGATCAGCTGCATACTGTATTATAGAACTATGTGGAGTAGCTTTGTATAGATTATTAGTCATAGATTTATTTTATTTATTTTTTTATTTTACATTTGTTGACCGGGCTAGTCTAGCTGGATACATGTCCTTTTTCAGTAGAGGCCCGGGGAGAAAAAACTCCCATAATTAACATAAGTGTAAGTTTTTAAATATATACAAGAAATTGGGTATTAAAATACAGTGAAATTATGCATTAAAATAAAATCCAACAGTAATAACTTCTCTAAGTATACAAGCTGTTAATCTGGAGGAAACATTTGTTGAGATGGCCGGGTGACATAGATACCTGATGGAGATAGTAAGATGCTGGATAAAGAATTGTGAGGTAGAAGGAATTAAGATACTAATGGTCCTGTGGGAAGTTCAGTCATGGTTGGAACATGGGCATAAAGCAGCATTGAGGACTCTCTAAAGTAAAATTCCTCTTCTGAGATTAGTTTTGAATTGATTGAGTGAGGTCATGAGCCTGAGGTTGTTGGGAAGGAATTCCATCAGCTTTCAATGGAGTTAGCGTAAAGAGCATATGCGCCCATGTTATTAGATTTGATGGTTAATATCTGAATACTGTTTGAGGATCGTGAGGCTACTTAAGTTGGTGTAGGGGTCAGAATTTTTGGTCATGGGGGGTTTCTTTTCCTGGATGATTGATTATTTTTGAATGCTTGGGAGAGTTGGTTTAGGTTTAAGCAGCGTTGGGCAGTTCCAACCAGCCAAGTTTTTTGAGGTTGAGGCAGTGGTGGAGTACGATAGGGAATTGTAGATGTTACAAATCTGGCAATATGATGGTATGTGGTAGAGAGGTTATTAAGATCACGTTTGTTGAGGAAAGCTAGTATTGAGTGAGGCATATAGAAGGGTGGA
>NW_025056873.1:0-6272 GCF_019279795.1 Protopterus annectens | reverse complement strand
GGTTTTTTTTTTCCCTTTGTTTTTTTTTTGTTACCTCTGCATTCATTGCTTGAATCTAATTGAGTTCTGACTGACAGTGCTACTGAAACAACTCAAGATATAAATTGATAAGTATATGTTTTGGCATTTTTTTCCAAAGTTCTACAGTATTATAATTTCTTTTGCTTGATGGATTTAGGATCATATTTGCTGGCTTCTGATCTGTGTTGAAGGTGTTATTTTTCTGAGTGGAAAGTGCTATTTTCCCCCACCCTTAATCCTGCTCTGTTAAATACTGGCCAAACAACTTGTGCGTTTTATCTGGTGTCCAGGCTTGCTGAAGCGCAGCTAAAGTTCACTGCTTGGTACCTCTGCATTCATTTAGCGAATCTAATTGAGTTCTGACTGAGACTGCTACTGAAACGCTTTCAGATATACATTTGACACTTCATCCCAAAAGTTCTACCAGTATTCTAATTGGCGATGCTTGAGTTGATTTAAAGATCATATTTTGCTGGCTTCAGGTCTGTTGCGTTACAAGTGTAATTTTTTACTGGCAGGTGGGGAAAAAGTGCTATTTTCCCCCCTACCTTTTTAATCCTGCTCTGTTAAATACTGGCCAAGAAACTTCAGGTGTGACTTATCTGATTTGTCTCAAAGTCTTGATAGTATAATTAAGATTTCCTGTTTATTTACCTCTGCATTCATTGATTTAATCTAATTGAGTTTCTGACTGGAGAGTGCAGTACTGAAACTACTTAAGACATAAATGTGATAAGTATATTTTTTTGTACATACTTTTTACCAAAGAGTTCTACAAGTATTGTAATTGCTTTTTAGCTTGATTGATTTAGATTATATTTGCTGGCTACAGTCATCTGTTAACTGAAAGTGTAATTTTTTCTGAGTGGAAAGGGTGCTTTTACCCCCACCCCATATCACTGTCCTGCTCTGTTAAACACTGGCCAAACTAACTTGTTGTTTATCTGATTGTCTCAAGGCTTGCTAGTATAATTAAGATTCTTGTTTGTTATCTCTGCATTTCTTGCTTGAATTTGATTGAGTTCTACTGAAACAACTCAAGATATAAATTGATGAGTATATTTTTTGCACTTCTTTCCATGTTCTACAGTATTGAAATTGCTTTTGCTTGATTGATTTAAGATCATATTTGCTGGCTTCTGATGCAACCATTGAAAGTGTTATTTTTCTGGAGAGGAAAGTGCTATTTTCCCCACCCTTAATCCTGCTCTGTTAAATACTGGCCAAACAACTTGTGTGCTTTATCTGATTGTCTCAATGCTTGCTAGTATAATTAAGATTCCCTGTTTGTTACCTCTGCATTCACTGCTTGAATCTAATTGAGTTCTGACTGAGAGTGCTACTGAAACAATGCAAGATATAAATTAAGTATTTTTTTACACTTCTTTCGAAAGTTCTACAATATTCTAATTGGATTTGCTTGATTGATTTAAGATAATATTTGCTGGCTTCTGATCTGTGTTGAAAGTGTTATTTTTCTGAGTGGAAAGTGCTATTTTTCCCCTTAACATATCCTGCTCTGTTAAATACTGGCCAAACAACTTGTGTGTTTTATCTAATTGTCTCAAGGCTTGCTAGTATAATTAAGATTCACTGTTTAGTACCTCTGCATTCATTGCTTGAATCTAATTGAGTTCTGAATGAGAGTGCTACTGAAACAACTCAAGATATAAATTGATAAGTATATTTTTTGGCACTTCTTTCCAATGTTCTACAGTATTCAAATTGCTTTTGCTTCATTGATTTAAAATCATATTTGCTGGCTTCATATCTGTGTTGAAAGTGTTATTTTTACTGAGTGGAAAGTGCTTTTTCCCCACCCTTTATCCTGCACTGTTACATACTGGGCAAACAACTTGTGTGTTCCATCTGATTGTTTCAGGCTTGCTAGTATAACTGAGATTTCCTGTTTGTTACCTCTGCATTCATTGCTTGAATTTAATTCAGTTTTGACTGAGAGTGCTACTGAAACAACTCAAGATATAAATTGATAAGTATATTTTTTGGCACTTCTTTCCAATGTTCTACAGTATTCAAATTGCTTTTGCTTCATTGATTTAAAATCATATTTGCTGGCTTCATATCTGTGTTGAAAGTGTTATTTTTACTGAGTGGAAAGTGCTTTTTCCCCACCCTTTATCCTGCACTGTTAAATACTGGGCAAACAACTTGTGTATTTTATCTGATTGTCTCAAGTCTTGCTAGTATAATTAAGATTCCCTGTTTGTTATCTCTGCATTCATTGCTTGAATCTAACTGAGTTCTGACTGAGAGTGCTACTGAAACAACTCAATATATAAATTGATAAATATTTTTTGGCACTTTTTTATAAAGTTCTACAGTATTTTAATTGCTTTTGCTTGATTGATTTAAGATAATATTTGCTGGCTTCTGATCTGTGTTGAAGGTGTTATTTTTCTGAGTGGAAAGTGCTATTTTCCCCCACCCTTAATCCTGCTCTGTTAAATACTGGCCAAACAACTTGTGCGTTTTATCTAATTGTCTCAAGGCTTGCTAGTATATGTAAGATTCACTGCTTGGTACCTCTGCATTCATTGCTTGAATCTAATTGAGTTCTGACTGAGAGTGCTACTGAAACAACTCAAGATATACATTGGACACTTCATCCCAAAGTTCTACAGTATTCTAATTGCTTGTGCTTGATTGATTTAAGATCATATTTGCTGGCTTCAGATCTATGTTGCAAGTGTAATTTTTCTGAGTGGAAAGTGCTATTTTTCCCCCACCTTTAATCCTGCTCTGTTAAATACTGGCCAAGAAACTTGTGTGTCTTATCTGATTGTCTCAAGTCTTGATAGTATAATTAAGATTTCCTGTTTGTTACCTCTGCATTCATTGATTTAATCTAATTGAGTTCTGACTGAGAGTGCTACTGAAACTACTTAAGACATGAATTGATAAGTATATTTTTGGCACTTTTTCCCAAAGTTCTACAAGTATTGTAATTGCTTTTGCTTGATTGATTTAAGATTATATTTGCTGGCTTCTGATCTGTGTTGAAAGTGTAATTTTTCTGAGTGGAAAGTGCTTTTTTACCCCCACCCTTATCCTGCTCTGTTAAACACTGGCCAAACAACTTGTGTGTTTATCTGATTGTCTCAAGGCTTGCTAGTATAATTAAGATTCCCTGTTTGTTATCTCTGCATTTATTGCTTGAATTTAATTCCGTTTTGGCTGAGAGTGCTACTGAAACAACTCAAGATATAAATTGATGAGTATATTTTTTGCACTTCTTTCCATGTTCTACAGTATTGAAATTGCTTTTGCTTGATTGATTTAAGATCATATTTGCTGGCTTCTGATCTGTGTTGAAAGTGTTATTTTTCTGAGAGGAAAGTGCTATTTTCCCCCATTCTTAATCCTGCCCTGTTAAATACTGGCCAAACAACTTGTGTGTTTTATCTGATTGTCTCAAGGCTTGCTAGTATAATTAAGATTCCCTGTTTGCTACCGCTGCATTCATTGCTTGAATCTAATTGAGTTCTGACTGAGAGTGCTACTGAAATAATTCAAGATACAAATTGATAAGTATATTTTTTGGCACTTCTTTCCAATATTCTACAGTATTCTAATTGCTTTTGCTTGATTGATTTAAGATCATATTTGCTGGCTTCTGATCTGTGTTGAAAGTTTTATTTTTCTGAGTGAAAAGTGCGTTTTTCCCCACCCTTTATCCTGCTCTGTTAAATACTGGGCAAACAACTTGTGTGTTTTATCTGATTGTCTCAAGGCTTGCTAGTATACTTAAGATTCCCTGTTTGTTATCTCTGCATTCATTGCTTGAAACTAATTGAGTTCTGACTGAGAGTGCTACTGAAACAATCCAAGATACAAATTGATAAGTATATTTTTTGGCACTTCTTTCCAATGTTCTACAGTATTCAAATTGCTTTTGCTTGCTTGATTTACGATCATATTTTCTGGCTTCTGATCTATGTTGAAAGTGTTATTTTTCTGAGTGGAAAGTGTTATTTTCCCCCACCCTTAATCCTTCTCTGTTAAATACTGGCCAAACAACTTGTGTGTTCCATCTGATTGTTTCAGGCTTGCTAGTATAACTAAGATTTCCTGTTTGTTACCTCTGCATTCATTGCTTGAATTTAATTCAGTTTTGACTGAGAGTGCTACTGAAACAAATCAAGATATAAATTGGTAAGTATATTTTTTGCACTTCTTTCCAAAGTTCTAAAGTATTCTAATTGCTTTTGCTTCATTGATTTAAAATCATATTTGCTGGCTTCTGATCTGTGGTGAAAGTGTTATTTTTCTGAGTGGAAAGTGCTTATTTCCCCCACCCTTCATCTTGCTCTGTTAAATACTGGCCAAAAAACTTGTGTGTTTTTTCTGATTGTCTCAAGGCTTCCTAGTATAATTAAGATTCCCTGTTTGTTACCTCTGCATTCATTGCTAGAACCTAACTGAGTTCTGTCTGTGAATGCTACTGAAACTACTCAATATATAAATTGATAAGTATATTTTTTACACTTCTTTCCAAAGTTCTATAGTATTGTTATTGCTTTTGCTTGATTTATTTAAGATTATATTTGCTGGCTTCTGATCTGTATTGAAAGTGTAATTTTTCTGAGTGGAAACTGCTTTTTTACCCCCAACCTTAATCCTGCTCTGTTAAACACTGGCCAAACAACTTGTGTGTTTATATGATTGTCTCAAGGCTTGCTAGTATAATTAATATTCCCTGTTTGTAATCTCTGCATTCATTGCTTGAATTTAATTCAGTTTTGACTGAGAGTGCTACTGAAACAACTCAAGATATAAATTGATAAGTATATTTTTTGGCACTTCTTTCCAATGTTCTACAGTATTCAAATTGCTTTTGCTTCATTGATTTAAAATCATATTTGCTGGCTTCATATCTGTGTTGAAAGTGTTATTTTTACTGAGTGGAAAGTGCTTTTTCCCCACCCTTTATCCTGCACTGTTAAATACTGGGCAAACAACTTGTGTATTTTATCTGATTGTCTCAAGTCTTGCTAGTATAATTAAGATTCCCTGTTTGTTATCTCTGCATTCATTGCTTGAATCTAACTGAGTTCTGACTGAGAGTGCTACTGAAACAACTCAATATATAATTTGATAAATATTTTTTGGCACTTTTTTATAAAGTTCTACAGTATTTTAATTGCTTTTGCTTGATGTATTTAAGATCATATTTGCTGGCTTCTTATCTGTGTTGAAGGTGTTATTTTTCTGAGTGGAAAGTGCTATTTCCCCCACCCTTAATCCTGCTCTGTTAAATACTGGCCAAACAACTTGTGCGTTTTATCTAATTGTCTCAAGGCTTGCTAGTATATGTAAGATTCACTGCTTGGTACCTCTGCATTCATTGCTTGAATCTAATTGAGTTCTGACTGAGACTGCTACTGAAACAACTCAAGATATACATTTGACACTTCATCCCAAAGTTCTACAGTATTCTAATTGCTTGTGCTTGATTGATTTAAGATCATATTTGCTGGCTTCAGATCTATGTTGCAAGTGTTATTTTTCTGAGTGGAAAGTGCTATTTTCCCACACCTTTAATCCTGCTCTCTTAAATACTGGCCAAACAACTTGTGTGTTTTATCTAATTGTCTCAAGGCTTGCTAGTATAATTAAGATTCACTGTTTAGTACCTCTGCATTCATTGCTTGAATCTAATTGAGTTCTGAATGAGAGTGCTACTGAAACAACTCAAGATATACATTGATAAGTATATTTTTTGAGACTTCATCCCAAAGTCCTACAGTATTGTAATTGCTTTTGCTTGATTGATTTAAGATTATATTTGCTGGCTTCTGATCTGTATTGAAAGTGTAATTTTTCTGAGTGGAAACTGCTTTTTTACCCCCAACCTTAATCCTGCTCTGTTAAACACTGGCCAAACAACTTGTGTGTTTATCTGATTGTCTCAAGGCTTGCTAGTATAATTAATATTCCCTGTTTGTTATCTCTGCATTCATTGCTTGAATTGAATTCAGTTTTGACTGAGAGTGCTACTGAAACAAATCAAGATATAAATTGATAAGTATATTTTTTGCACTTCTTTCCAAGTTCTACAGTATTCTAATTGCTTTTGCTTCATTGTTTTAAGATCATATTTGCTGGCTTCTGATCTGTGTTGAAGGTGTTATTGTTCTGAGTGGAAAGTGCTATTTTTCCCCCATCCTTAATCCTGCTCTGTGAAATACTGGCCAAACAACTTGTGTGTTTTATCTGATTGTCTCAAGGCT
>NW_025056872.1:0-7214 GCF_019279795.1 Protopterus annectens | reverse complement strand
AATCCTCCCTTTTGTTTTAACCTGTCAGAATACACAACTGCTGGTACATCTCAGGTAGTGTTAGGTTATTGTGAAGATTGGTACATGGTTGATGTTCTAATCCTGGCAGTGGTCATTTTACCTCTCAGACAGGCACTGGTAGTGCAAGGGTGATTAACCATTTCAGTGGTTGTGGGTGTTGCCTGATCTGCAATGTTCAGCAAAGGTTAAACCTGTGTGATGCTTATCCATGTAGTCATGTTTAAGCGCTGCTTACCGGCACTTACTGGCACAATAACCTGCTAACGTCTGCTTAAAAGTGCTTTAATAACCTGCATCCAACATCCCTTATTCGGGACCTCAAAATGACGTAACAGCCCTTGCAGGTCTTTAAATCGGGACCAGGAACACCACAGTCACTGGTTTACCACTGAGGCATCTGAGATATGTACAACTTTTATGGTGTTTAATATGTACAGTGTACTACAGCCGTTCCTCACTACTGCAAACAAATGTGTAAGTCAGTTGGTGTACATATGTATGATACCTGTGAATGTTCATATGTTTGTTGAAGTCAGTTTGCAATGTGACCTGACAGGGTGTATTATGGATGAGAATGGTTCTTGTTTTGTGTCCTTTTTACATTGTGCCCCATACTCCATGTGTACCCCTCCAGTTCACATAATGAACATCCAACACAGGCCCTCCTTGATGCATATTTCATTAGCCAGCAGTCCTCCCCCACGCCAATCTCCACATGCACAGCAACCATTGCTTCTATGGGGAAGTAGGTTTATATTAATAGTTATAATACCAGAGGCTGCATGTGTTTTGCATATACTTCTATCCATTTGGAATGCTTCTGTGTCACAAAGTGTGTTCGTAGATGTTTATATATATATATATATATATATATATATATGGCTATTATATATATATATATATATATATATATATATATATATATATATATATATATATATACATATTTCTATGTGCACACATCAGTGACATGCATGTATATATATATATATATATATATATATATATATATATATATATATATATATATATTATTTATTAATTTGTAACACTTATACATATGTAGACTTGTATATGTTGATTCACACATTGCAGTACATTACAATGTACTGTACATGACTGTCCCATTTGTGGTCTGTACTGTGAAATGCCTGTAGTATAAGGTGTAGTCTAATGACCACTTACCATGTGTATATATTAGGTGGCTTAGTGTTAGGTCCCATGACTATGGTGTGCATGGTCTAGGGTTCAACACCTGCGATGTATTAGACATGTTTTACTACAGAATAAGGCTAATTTAAGTAGTTGTATGCAGGTTTAAAGGTGTTTATGCGACATTATACCAGCGGTTGTACACAGTTAAACATACTTTACATCCTACAACCTGTGCATGCAAATATGGCCACTTCTGCTAACTACTCAGGATATATACATTTCAGTGACATAACATCTCACTATGTGCTTACATAACATTACATAGTCTGTTAATTGTACTCTCCAGGACACATGGGTTTATGCGTGTTCCAAATGTTTATTATTCCGTGGAATACTACCTATATATGCAAGTTGTGGTTAAGGTATACTATGTAACATTTAAATCATCTCTGACTTTATTGGGATTTGAACTATGACTGAACAGATATTATGCAAATGTTGTAGCCATTACACTACTGACATTAACGTTCCTTCTGCCAATTTCCTATGTCCATGAATCCTATGTGTAAGCTTGGCTACACAACAGGCGGAGCCACCCACACCCAGTGAGCTTCTCGAAATACCGACATAACACATGAATTGAGAGACTATACATTAACATCCTAACTACATTTGGCATAGCCCCTCACTGACACACTTCAGGGGAAACCTTGATGTGTGACTGGGCAACAGTATATACACCCCTGGGATCATGTGTCCCAGAAACATACAGCCAGGGTGTGGGGGAGCCACTCCAGTTTTATAGCTGCAAGACCTGTTGGGGAAATTGAATGCTGTTGAGTTGTCATGTTAACATGCCCTTTTAAGATCACTATGTGTCCCTATCACCCTACAGCACCCCAGTCTTCAACAGCTTCCAGCAACTCTGCCTGGAATCAATTCATTGGCTATGCTTGACAGAGGCTCAGTTACTTTATCAATGGTGCAGGTAAAGCCACCACACTGTAGCTATGCTTCTAAATGCCCTTGGGCAGAAAGCCTACTACCTATCTGTGAACATCTACCGTGCAGGCCATCTCCAACATCATATGTGATTATACAGAGCTTTCTGATCACAATATACAGTATAAAATCACCATGTACTCAGACAACAGTTAAGTACAGCAATAGCATACAGATACTGATACAAAATCACTCCAAAAGCCTATCTTGGAAGCTAGTGGACTTGTATAGGTTTCAGGCTTTGTATTGCTTACCAGTAGGTTACCTACAGGAAAGATGAGACACAAGCACAGATGGAAAACATGCCTGCAACAATGCCATACCAACTTGCATGTGTCAGCCTAAGGCTTTGGAATGCTGGGCAAGGCTACTGGTGCCCACATGGTGCCATTTTTAGGCAGGTCTCAGAAGTGAATCTCACCTCCATGAACTGCACAATAGTGGAATCAGTGAGGGTTAGGCTACTCAACACCAGGGTAGTACTCACAACATGCAAGCACTCACAGCACCCCTCAATATGGACAACATCTACATCTGTTCTGTGACTGGGACCTGTATAAGGCTCCCGTGAGCACACCGGCACTACCAGACTACAACCAATAGCACACATTTCAGCCACTAAACATGGACTGGCACAGACATGGGGGGGTGTATCCATATTCATCGGGGATACCTACACCTCCAAGTTAGTGGGGCAGCATGATACCTCTGTGATCATCCATGTGCAGCTAACATCAGCCATGACTGCAATGCAAACTGTGAACTGCTACAGATAACCCTCCATGACCCAGGAGCACCACTACAACTATCTGGAGTCAGTGGTAAAGATGACAGTCCTACCAGGCACCCTGTTACTGGTCAATGTTGGCTACCCTACATTTAACTGGATAACCTACTCGAGTATTCACTCCCAGGCCCAGCACTTCCTGGGATTTATCACCTCTTATGGCCTGATCAGTTGGTAGATGGAATAACGAGTGGTGAAAACATACTAGAAGTGGTAATCACAGACATGTGCAACAGGTGCACTACAGCAGAGGTAAACCAGTCACTGTTTAGATCTGACCATGAACTATTCACTGATGATTTCCACTCCCAACCATCTCCCCCACTCAAGGAACACACAGTGAATACCTTTCTTACAGCTAAATTCACAGTACTAATGACAGAGGTGGGAGGGTTCACAGCCCCAACGCTCAGGGATGACACTGCTCAAGATACAGACAGAATTACAAATGCACTCTATAAGCACCTACAAAGATGTATGGGTCGTACCATCAATGGTAAACCAGGACTAGCTACTCCTACACAAGGACACCAGTCTGCTGAACCCCTGCATTATACAGGCTATACAACAGAAGTAGGACAGTAGTCCAGAACAACAGCAAATCCCAAGACATGCAGACATCAGTGACCAGTATTAGCAAGATACTTATGTTACTCATGTAATCATCCAAGGCTGACATCCACAGGTAAATAGGCATGGATTCGGAATATGACCACAAAGGCTTCTTTGGCTATGTCAAGGATCTAAGCAGTAACACACAGATTTGCACTGTGCTGGTGCAATATTGCACTGAATATACTGACCCTACTGATGTCACCAACACACTTGTTGATACATTCAGAGCAAGCTTCACCCCCTACAGGGCCCACAACAATACCCAAAACGTACAGTATCCCAGGGTAATGGCCCTTTCAAATGGCATGACAGGGCATCAATGAAGGCAGTTGTTGTCCCAGACTGCATCCTGCAGACACTACAAGACAAAGTGCCCCCCTGCCTAATATAGCAATTCAACATCAGCCTCTGCACATGCTACATGGCCATTCAATGGCACATGGCAACAACTATTCCACTCCACCAAGGTGGTGACATAACTGACCATGGTAACTACCACCCCATAAGCCTGAGTAGCCTTACCTGCACGGCAATGGAGCACATCCTGATGGCACACATTAACAACGACAATGGTAACCTCCAGACACTTGACCCAACCCAGGTCAGCTTGATTGAGTGCAGATCATGCCTACTGAACCTGTTTGACATCTTACAGTCACCTAGACTTTAGGTGTGGGGTGTGGACCTCGCCAAGGGTTTTAACACCATTCCCCACTCAGGTATTATTTCTCCCTCACCAGCCAGTGCATACACCCATACTTCACAGGTTGGTTTGCCAACAGGCTTACACACAGAACCCACATGGTAAGCCTAGCAGCCTCCAGGTCCAGCTCTTGACCAGTCACAACTGGTGTCCCACAGGACTCAGTCCTGGGACCACTACTGTTTGCCATATACTTCTCAGAGGTACGGGCTAACACAGGTGGACTACAGCAGACCGTGTTTGGTGATTATTGCAAACTGGGAGCCATAACTGACAGTCCAGCTGTCACAGACTTCCTTCAAGGGGCCTCACATAGACCATCTCAGGGTGTCAGAGTCATGGCCTCCAGCTAATGGTCACATACTGCATGGTCATTCCATTTTAGGAAACTACACACACACATATTAACACATGAGTGGCAGACACTATAATTCAGATGATGTAATGGATATGTGGGGACTACATTAGATAGTGATCTCTCCTTTGAAAATCATATCTGCAAAGTAGTTAGGACATCTGTCTATGTAGGCCATCTGATTACTAAGGGTTAAATCTAAACAGACTGAGGTTATTGTGCCCTTTACTCACCAATCCCATCATCGAGTATGATAACCCATTTTGAATGTACCTCAGAAGACACATCCAACAGCTGGAAGGCCATGAATGTACCTCGCCAAGAGGGATAATAACCTCAGACATGTGTCCTATGCTGCCAGACTGCATAAACTTGCATTACTCAGTGGCATCTTGTTTACTCAGAGATGATATTTGCTGGCCAACAAAGCCATGTCCAAGTCAGGCTTAATGGATATGCTCCACCTATGGGAATCCATGTCACAGTGAGCCACACACTATAATGAGCTACACATTGCCACAACCATAACTGGAAGATGCTGGAGTGACAGATTTCTGTCACAGGTACTCCCCCTGCTTTGGAACTACATCCCTGATTACATTATAGAGCCCTCACTAACACTCCAGGAATCCTTGCAGAGTGGGTGGGCACTATGAATACACCCCAGGGATCCCACAATTAGCTCTGGTCCACAGAGGGACAGTTAGTTAATCAATGGGCTGGTGACAGCAGACACATTTTGGCTAAGCTTATGAATGGCCTCGGGCAGTTAGACATGTACCTACCTATGTACCTATGAACCTATACATACAGTATCGACACATGCCGATAGCTTAATTTACTGTTCAGGTATTGACTTACGTTGTGCCATTGGCAGTTGTGTGTACAATAGTTGAGGGCTGACTATGCAGGATGCACACAGTAGACCACCTATACATGACAATTTACAGGTGGTCGTGTGTGTGTGTGCCATCCATGCTTGCTGTGTGCAGGTGGAGAAGGGTGTCAGTCTGTAGGTGCCTACACTGTCAGTGTGTGTGCTATACATTCCCTCTTTGCCAAGGCATGGGCATGGGCATACTGGGCATACCTCCATCTGCCTACTGGGGCTGGCACAGGGTGTTTGTGGTCTGAGTTCCTCTGTGCCTGTGGGGCCCTTGGCAATGGTGGTGGGCTGTAAGGGCCTTCACCATTCTGTCCCTGCTGCAGCTGTTTCTGCAGGATCATATTGTGCAGCATGGCACATACTATAAAGATGTGGGCACACATGCCTGGAGAGTACTGCAAGGCTCCACCAGATATGTCCAAGCAACGGAACATTGATTTCAGCATCCCAAACACACGCTCTATGATGATTCTGGTTTCTGTGTGTGCCTCATTATGGTGTTCTTGCATGGGTGTGTGAGCATTTCTGATGGGAGTCTTCATTCATGGTTCCAGTGCATAGCCAGCATCCCCCACCAGGTGGCCATATGGGATGTCCCCACTGGCAAATACCTGATACAGCTGTGAGACATGCCAGATGTGGGAGTTGTGATAGCTTCCAGGACTGCCAGCGTGCACATCCATGATAATGCCCTGGGCATTACACATGACCTGGCAGTTGATGGAGGGATATCCCTTGTGGTTTATGTAGTGTCTATCCTGCTCACAAGGTGGTGACTTAATGTGTATGTGCGTGCAGTCTATTGCACTCAGCACCTCTGGGTATTTTGCCACATGGTGGAAGAAACACATATTGCTGGCCAAGCATTTGGGGGAAGTATATGTGCTCATTGGCATGTGGTAACATGGTATCCAGGAACTGGTGAAGTACCCTGGATGCTGATGCCTGTGAGATCCCCATGATATCCCCAGTTGGCCTTTGAAAGGTACCTGTGGCTAGTATTCGCAAGCTTACACATACCTTCATGTCCACTGGGATGGGTTCCCCTCTGTTATTTCTGGCTCTGAGTGTGGCCGGGACAGCTCAGCAAGTTTCTGTATGGAGTCGCTGTCCGCCCTGTAATGCTCTACTATCTCCAAATCATGTAGCCCCTGGCAGGTTACCCTGCATCTGAAAACTCTTCTCCTCCTCCGGTGCCTGAGATGGTTGTCAGCATCATCCTCCACACCACCTTCAGTCTCCAACACATGCTGGTGAATCAAAGCTATGGCAGCCCCTAACATGTACATGTTAAAAGTTCCCTGTCTGTATACACCAATGGTGCAGAGTCTCTGGGAATGCACAAGTGTGTGTGAGGTGCTTTCCACTTTATACTATTGTGCAATGGATGCTGCTGGTGTAATTGGATGTGTATTTCAATTCCAGCTGCAGGGTATCTTAATTATGGGTTTTACAGGTACTGCTATTGTCCTTTGGTGTTGAATTACTTCTGCCATGATTCATCTATTGCCCTTTACTTCACTTTTCAACCTTTCCCCATTGTCAGGCATGCATCCAGCTGCTGGCTTTCTTGTTTTGTACTTTCCCAACCCAGGTTGTGTGCAAATGTGTTATGTAGCTGATCTACTGCAAGTTTGCTTTGTTCTGCTGTGACAGTTCTCTTTCTTTGCAGGGGACTCCCTTTCCTGTT
>NW_025056871.1:0-7669 GCF_019279795.1 Protopterus annectens | reverse complement strand
ACTCATATGCATAGATGTGAAACCTTATCATTCTAAGCACCAAACACTTGGATATTAGGGACTAATTGATTAATATTTTCATTAACGTCCTAAATCTTTTTGCTGGTTAAACAAATGCCTCTACACTTTATTCAAAAATTCCATCTTGTGGTTTACTCATTCATAATGTGAATTTATGATTCTAAGTCCACCAAACCTTGGGACTCACTTATTGAATATATGTTTCAGTATAAAAAAACAGTACCTAAATCTTTCTCTAGCTGGTTCAACCACACACCATGCCTCCCCTAAACTATTTATTCAAAAATTCCTTCTTGTAGTCCCTCTCTGCATTCCTATAATTGAATTTGCATGTTTTGTAAGGTTGATTGCCCCATTCCATCATCCTTGGGGACCTCCTTGTAAGAGGATGCGTCATTAAAAAAAAAGGTATATTGGATTCCACCTCCTCAGCTTTTGCCATCTCCTCTTGCACTGAACTGATAATTACTTTGTCTCTAAGGAAGAAGAACTGTCTGTGAAACTTAGAGGTTTAAATGAGTAGGGGTGAATGTCACAGAAGGTAGGTAGGGCATATGGCTAATATGTGGCAGTTGCCTAGAAACATTTCAAATGTGTTTTACTGTACAAAGAATACTAGGTCTAGATCAAGCCTATGTCAGCGTGGATGATATCTGTTTAGAGAGGGCAGACCATATGCAAATGATTAACAAGGCATGAATAATACTGTCAATGCAACTGGAAGAAACCCTGAATATATATATATATATATATATATATATATATTTATTATATATATTATATATATTATATATATATATATATATATATATATATATATATATATATATATATATATATATATATATATTTGTACTTTTATATATATATATATGTTTACTATCAAAATGTTGCATGTCAGTTATGCAACTTTAAAAGTTGAAAGGCATTTTTCTGAGTGGTGGAATTTAAAGTTGAAAAATAATGAATCCACAAGAGCAAATGCTAGTGTGCATTCGCTCTTGTGGATTCATTATTTTGAATGGAGATCACACTACAGTGAGGATTGGGAAATTTACCCTTTCCTTCACTGTAGCGCAATCTCAGAGTTTGTATATATAAGTAGCAGGGGGTGTGGGGGGTGCAAAATGTGTGTTGAATGGCACCGGATGTTGAGGTAAGTTTAAAAAATGTCAACTATTTGATTTCGAATTGTTGACATTTTTTGGTTCATTATTTTGATTGGCACTATCATAAGTTTCGACAATATTTTGCAAGTAAGTAATTATTTGCAAAATAAAATATCAAAATTTTGATAGTAAACCTATATATATATATATATATATATATATATATATATATATATATAAAATACAGTTAGAAACTAACTAAATGGAAAGTCTGCACTGTAGCTGCCCAATAGCATAATCCATCCATACCAATGGGTTATTAATTCCCCTCATATGTGAAACATCTGTGGTGATGTGTGCGCATGGATTGTGAACTGGTGAAAAAGTGAATAACTGCTGTGGAATATATCTACATTTGAATACCAGTGCAAGTCACCTCTGCATGGTCACATAAGGAAGTGTTTGTTTTTTTTTTTTGCAACATAATGTCATTCCATTTTAGTTTAGGTCTTAATTATTCAGCTATATGATAGGAAGTTAACTGGGACCTGATTGTTTCAGTGTCACTGTTGATCTGTGCCACAGTGTTATTTGTCTTGTTTCAGTTCTGTGACATAGTCTGTCAGCTGCATCTTATTGCATATTTATCACTTACTTGTTTATTAAAACATTGCCCCTTTACTTAAATACACACTATGCGAGGATTCTATCGCATAGAATATAGTGTTTGGTTCCAAATAGGGTTTCCCTTACTTAAGTGACCACGATCTACTTCTGGGTACATTAATTGTTTAATGCTTCATGGAACTGCAGAGGCTACTTTCCGACATTGTTTTTCCCATATATGACATATTTTGCTTCTAACTAGCGCAGGTGTAACACGCCAGTTCCACGTGTTTGGACTACATCTTAAACGCCTAGTTGGTCGCGGATATTCTAGAATTCTTGCATTATCCCATTAATGCATAAAGGCACAGATTTTGGACTGCTTCACGATATCTCATGTTTGTATATAGTAGCAGTGACTAGTTTAATTTGTTAAATATTCACTACACCATCTTACTTAATGCAGAAACATTGCTTTTTTTTTTTTGAATCCCCACAAGTACACTTTATAGTGCTTTAATGTCCTTGTTTTATTGATAAGTTTGTCATTAAATAATTATAAGTAATATCTCAACAAATTATAGAAATATTTGTTTAAATGCACAATTATTAGGTTTCAATTGCTGCAGGACCTTGAATAGTTCTGGAATCTCCAATTTGTATTGCATTTTGTATTTCTTGGATGAAACTGCTCCATGTTCCTGCAGCGGTCATTAATCTATAGTTTAAAATATCTTTATTTTTAATGCTGCCAGTTGCTCCGCACTCCGTTTGCCAAGGTATACCTGCTGAACTTTAGATATGTTATATTCATTTATTTGAAAGCTATGGACCTTGTTTCTCTGTACTAACGCTCAACTGACTGTACTGTGATTTTTACAGCTGCTTTTGTCTGCTACGCTTGTAGATAATAAGGTGTTGTTGCTGACTACGGTGTTGCTAACCCTTCTCATCTCTACTATCTCAGTTTTTTTTGCCTATAATTTCTCTTGGGACCTCGCCTGGGTGGACACACATTCAACAAAGGTCACCTACTCCATATAAAATTTATCTAAGGACATGCTGCTCTGCTGCATCCTTTCCTTATTCGGAACCTGGAAGAGTGTCTCCCAGAGGACACTGCGAAAGTATGTACATCTGTTGTCTCTCGGGCTCCTACCATTGTAACTCCTGCTTGTTAACATTGTAAGCTATCTCCCTGCCAGGACAGCTAGCAGCCTATAGCCCTTCCATTACCTTCCCATCTTTTCTGAGTTCTGCCCTGCTCCTCTATAGTACATCCTATCTTGTCCTGAGACCTTCCTAGCTGCTCAAGTGCACTCCTGCATTTGGCCACTAGAGGCGTCCCTACCATACTTTACTTTTGTTTTCTTTCTTCACTCATTTCTTGCTTTTATCTTCATTATTGCTACCTCTCTTCTCATCCATACTCTTGCCCACTTCACCTATTTTAATTAGAAACACCTTACTTACCCAGCTACAACTTACTCTCCTGCATCCTATGCTCTTCTGATTGTCTCTCGATCCTCCTCTCCTGGTTTCTTTTCTCTTGGCTCACTCCCTACCCTGCCCCAAATTCCACCCGCCCCCAGTACCTCTACCTATATCCCTCCAGTTTCCACACCCACTTCCTCCCTACACCAATCAGCCCTCTACACCTTAGACACACCCCAATCAGCCTATTACCCAATTTGTAACCACTCCCACAGCCAATACATACATTCTTCTCTTTCTAAACGCTCCTCTACTCAACTACCTCTTCCTCCAGCTCCTCACTTACTACTCCCTATCCTACACATCCTTACAAAGTTTTTTCTCAATCCCCCTGTACAATTACCTTATAACATATATAAGATATCCATAACAAACAACACTAAGCAGCCTTATCAACATGCCATTAAATCCTTCATCCATTTGTATCCTTCACTTATTATCTCTTAAACTATCATACCTTTATTACCTCACCCAACCCCATACTTCACACCATATACAATGTTTTCATACTACCAACCATCTGAACTCCCCTCTCTCACATTTGCACTCTCCTATCTCTCCCCATCTTTACCCAATAACACAGCTGCTTACCTTCTCATTCAAAGTTTTCTCCTTTCAAAAAAACTCTCTCCCCATAGCAACTAAACACCCCTTAATCATTACAACTGACCCAAATCACCATTTCACTCTACTTAATCATCTTTTGAACCCAATCCCTTCACCTCATCTCCAGTCTTTTTATCTGGTGATGCCTCCCAACCCTGGCCCCTCCTCCTTGTCCTCCTCCACACAAGCCTGAATATATGCCTCTCTAAACTCCCAAAGCATAATGAATAAAAGTCCCAGCCCTCCATGCATGGCTTATGCATAATAAACCTGACTTGTACTTTCTGTTTTAAAACATGAATTTAAAAAGCCCTCCTATAAAAGATTCTGAAATTATATACAGCTATTCTATCATTGAAAGACAGGACCAAAGGAAAGGTGGCGATTAGCTAGCCCTCTATATTCACTCTTCCTGATAGTTACCCCCTCTGACAAACCCCACTCCTACATTTAACAATGCAGAAATTACTCCTCACTCTCCTACAAGTTAATAAGCATAAACTACATATGTCCTTGCATCTATCTACATTCCCCAGGGGACAATATCTCCACACTTGAAAATATCCTCTCTTGGCTCTCCTGACAACATTAGCTTAATGAAACCATACTCCTAGGAGATGTAAATATTAACTGGGCCTCCATCCAGTCCCTAACAAATCCTCTTAACATCAACCTATATAACTTTACCCAACTAATCAATACCATAACTCACCCATCAAAGACCCCTCCTGTGGCACCATCCTTGACTGGATTCACAAGTATCCCACATCCCCACTATTTTTCAGATGGCGGTACTCTTCCTGACCCTCTTAGTGATCATCTGCCTACTTTTACTCATGCGGCTCCTGTATCTCATACCGTTCCCACAACTTCATTTGCTACTCGTAATGACAAAAGCTTCAACCCATCAATCTTTGTAGACTCTCACAAGAAAGCTATTAATGGTGGAATAATCTAAAGAACTTAGCACTTCCATTAAGAAGAAGCAGTTGCTCATACTTTAACTCCACTTTCTTAAGAATACTTGATTCCCCACTGCCCCTCTAAGAACAAAAGAATCAAAACAGAGTTCCGCCCATGGCTAACAAAATCACACTAGGAACTATCTGACTTAGAGACAAAACCTGGGGACTCTATCTGAGAACTAAGACTCCAGAACATCATATTGCATTCAAAACCCTTCGAAATAAAGTCAAAAAGTTAATAAACTCAGATAGACAAAAATACTTCTTCACACTTCAAAACAATAATAAAACCAACCCTCAAAGATTTTGGAAGGGGATATCCACCCTCCTTAACCCCAGCAAACCACACACTCCAACCCCAGACCCAAACACTCCTGACTTAGAATTAGCTACACAGTTTAATTCCTTTTTCATCAACTCCATTGGCAAACTCACCTCCTCCTTCCTGGCAAGCTCCACCTCACTATCTAATACACCCCCTCCTTCTCCCACCCACAACCCTATCCCCAATTCCACATCACACTGCCTATCTTCCACCATATCCACTACTCCAACTGCCTCATCACCCTCAACCCCCTCAAACTCTCTCTCTCCACATTCCTCTCTATTCTCACTAAAACCACACCCCACTTCCACTATAAAAACTTCTCCCAGAAGCCTTGAAGCCTTGCACTAATGCCCCTGACACCATTCCTCCCTGCTTCCTAAGCATAGCTGCAGAGGCTATTGCTTATCCCATCAGCATTCTAATCAACCCGATCTATTCCTGAATGCACTGTGGCCCAACTGTGGAAGCAAGCATTCATCATCCCTCTACATAAAAGGGAGGTAACAGATTGTAGCATCAACAACTTCCGTCCTATTGCTATCCTGTCCCCTATTTGGAAATCCTGGAAAAATGTGTCCACCTTCAGCTCTTGCCACATCTATTGGACAACAACCTTATAACTCCTACACAGCATGGATTCAGGCCAAACCACAGCACTATGACAGCTCTCTTATCATTCCTTGGGACTGTGTTAACTGCTGCGTGATTCCGGCCCACATGAGTCTCTACCCTACTACTTGACCTCTCCAAGGCCTTACGACACTATCTCACACAATCTGCTCTTAACCAAACTGTCAAAACTTAACCTCTCCATCTTCCATAAATTTAGTTTCTCTAGCTATCTATCAAATAGAAACCAAGCTGTTAAATGGAAAAGGCCACTTCCCCTTTCCTTAATTTGGTTACCCCTACTGGAGTTCCTCAAGGATCTATTCTTAGTCCCCTCCTCTTTACAATATATTTATAAATGATTTCCTAAATCAATTCCTTTTGCAAAATATCATCCAATATGCAGATGATTCTACTATTATCTGCTCTGCCACCTCCTCCTCTCAGCTCAAACACTTGCACCCAAGGCTTTTTAATTACCGAGCGGTGGATGAGAAAAATCACTTGGCACTCAATGCCTCCCAAAACAAAACTTATGGTATTTACCCCTCCAAAATCCACTTCCTTCAACATAAACTCTTTCTCAATTACCAGCCAAAATAACACCCCTTGAACTGGTGACTGAAACAAAGCTACTTGGGTGTACATATTGATAATAGGCTTAGCTGCAACTCCCATCTACAACTAAATATAAAAACAATTCATCAAAAACTAGGTATGCTCTACGCTTAAAATCAGTTACCTTACAATCTTCCAAAATCCCACCTTTCAAACACTCCTCTTTTTCTCATCCCCTCCCTTCTCTATAGGGCCCCCCACCTACTGACCAACCTTCAGTCACTCCTCTAAAAAAAACAGCTATCCTCCTGCTATAATAAAATCAGCCAAATTAAGCTAATGGACACAGGAGTCCTACACACACCACTGTTTCTTCTCTCCAGACCCTAAACTGAAACTCAGAACTACCTAATCATCTTACTTATATACAGCTGACTTTTTTCGCTCACAAGCTCATTCTTAGTCCTTCTCTTTGTCCCATCCCCTGTCACTCTGCCTTTAAAAATGCACCTACCAAACCAGGTATTAAGATCCCACAACAATCAAAACCTACTAGAAGTCCATAAACCATCCTCACCCCCAGGTGAAAGCACCTACTGTCTTCAGCCTTGCCGCCTCTGGAACTCATCCCACCAACCATTAGACTGCCACCTCTAACGCTACACATTTTAAAACTCTCCATACATGCCACGGTTGAAATAGGGTTTAGCTCTTGCTCTCTCCCTCATAAATTCATTATATCTCATCATCCTTGTTTTGATCTCGATATCTCACCACCTATTAAACCAAAGGTTCCATCAACATACCTACTCTGTAAAGTTTTTTGATGTCTCTTGGTCAACTCCTCTAGATGTATATCTCATTACCCCTTCTTTTCCTACCTCTCATTTATCCTCATCATACTGTACTGATTAGAATGCTTTTGAATTGTGTACTGAAATGTTTTTATGTTTATACTCTGTACAATCTTTTTGTATTTTTATATTTGTATGCACCTAATTTTTGTCTGTATTGGAGCTTTTCTCCCCAGGACTCCATTGAAAACGGGTTCTTTTGGCCCAATGGACTATCCTGGTAAACCAACTGCAAATAAATAAATAAATAAATAAATGTTTTATTTAAAAATCAAAACCATGCAAAACTGCAGACAATGCTGGTTGTGCAATTCGAGCATGGTACACACATTATAGCTCTGGCAGCTGGTCATTGTTCATTTTCATTAAACATTCTCCTGGCTATACATTAGATCCCAATTGGGACTAGAATTTATATTTGTCATAATATTCTTTCTGTTCCCTCTCCTTCTCCTTTGTGACAACTTATTTGGAAAAACTAGCTTCTAAGGTTAAAAATGGACAATGTATGGTCCCTAA
>NW_025056870.1:0-7187 GCF_019279795.1 Protopterus annectens | reverse complement strand
CTTTAAAATAATTATAAAAATAGTTATAAAAAACAGTTATAAAAAACTATGAAAATCAGTTTTAGGTATTATAAATCATTTATATAGTATTAGCCTGCCATCTACTGGTTAAAATAATAAATACACTAAAACACAAGAAATGTTCATATTTTTCCTGCTCTTAACTTTAGAAGTGGCATAATAGAAATAAAATCATTTAGACCAGGGGGATTAGTTGCATCAAGGGAGATTTGCCACCATAACTCCCTGAACTCCAGCCTTTCTTCCCATGGTCCACCCCTCACATCCTTCTTAACCTGTTCTAACACCATGAACTGAAATTTAGCATTATGACAAACTAGGGTGTGTTTATACAGTGCATTAGTTTCTTTTTTTATGGAAATCTCATATTTATGTTCATATATCCTTATCTTTAAAACTCTTTCAGTTTTACCTACGTAAAAAGCATTGCATTCTAAGCATAAAAAAAACCACACCTTTAGTTTCACAATTATAATAATCTATACTAGTGATCCATTTCTGCCTACATTCCAAAAAGATTTTTTTCTTTGTCTATTAAATTACCACAATGGCCACAGTGTCCACATTTATAGGTGCCTTTCCTAATTTTATTTGATGTCATGGAACTTTTGTATTCCAACATGTTTTTAAAGGATTGTGAATTTTTATACACTACTTTAACATTATTGTTTAGTTTTTCCTGGTCCAAATCAGTTAAACTAATAAATTTATTCCATTCTCTTTCAATAACTTGTTTAGTAACAATTTTATCAAAAGCATTATATTCAAGAATTAAAGCATGACCATAATCTATGTCTTTGGGGTTTTATTTATATCTATTGCTTTTAAACCACCTATATTTTTATTTAAGTCTCTCTTACCTAGGATGGGTTTAAATTTATTTCCCTCCCTTTCATAACTTCTTCATATTTTATTGATAAAGTCCTTTCTTTCCAAAAACTTTTTAAAAATTACCTTCTTTAAAATCAGCATTAGGGACATACCCCGGACATACTTCCCCCATATTTTTTTTACAATAATGGGGACTTTTAAAATGTAGAAATTAATTGCAGAAAGTAGATTTCCTATATATTTTAGATTCAAATCTATCATTTCTTTTGTAGATTTCCAAAAAAATTGTAATTTTTCTTTTGGGGAAAAAAGTGAATTTTAAAAAATGTGTTGTTTCCCCCAAGTAAGCTTTAAATTCTTCAAACTGTTCAGTACTCCCAGACCATGGAATGACTATGTCATCCAAAAATCTTCGATAAAGTCTCCAACAAGAAGAAAATCTGGAACCAAGAACAAATGCCTCTTCCCACTTAGCCAATACTAGATTGGCAAAAAAGGGGCAAAAATAGCAACCCCCTTTGGTTTGCTTAAAAAATTCACCACAAAATTTAGAAAGTTATGTTTGAGAACCAAATCCATTAATGATACACACAAAATTTTGTCACTGTGTCCTATATTGTATTCCTCAAATACAGCCTCCTCAAACTTTTCCTTTCCCTTTTTGGGGATCCATAAAAATAGATCCACAATGTCAATGGTCACAAACAATATATTATCACATAAAACCTCATTATTAATAACTTCAAGAAGGTCCCAAGAATCTTTTAAAATAGATTCCTTCTTGATCCAGGAATTTTTCAGTTTATTGTCCACAAATTTGGCCAAACTATGTGTTTTTGAGCCACAAGCTGAAACAATAGGCCTTAAAGGGGGATCAATCTCATTTTTGTGAATCTTGGGAATTCCAAAGATAGAAGGGATCCTAGGTTTATCAGTTTTTAAAAAAATCAAATTTTTTTTATCAAACAACTCTTCAAAAACCATATCTGTTAAACAAATATCAATTTTGTTATAAGCAATATTTATTTTGTTAATAGATACATTTGTGTACCCTTCCTCATTAAATAAAATTTCGTTCATCTTCTCTTCATATAATATGTTATCCATGATAACTATTCCTCCCCCTTTGTCGGGTTTCATTATTCTAATCTTGTGGTTAGCCCTCAAGTTTTGTAAAATATTCATTTCTTTATTAGTTAAATTAGGTTGAAATCCAAACTTATTATATCTGTTTCTTAATTCCTTTTCCATAGTTTTTTTCTAAATTACTCAGTTGTGGATGTAATGGTGGATTAAATGTAGCTTTTCTTTTAAGTTGTTTAAACCGAGTATCCACCTCAGGTGTTAGCAATAAATTTAAATTAATCTTTCTAAAAAACAATTTTAAATCTAAAATCGACTGTGTAAGTGCACCCTTTTTATAGGGTATATATTTAAAACCTTTTTCAAGCAGGCTAAAATGTTCTTTTTCAATTATAATACCACTAAAATTATAAATACTAAAATAGTTAAAAATGTGTTTAACACCATTAACTGTGATGTCATTACCATCTATGACACCTCTGGGTGGGGGTTGTGGTGGCGTATCCACCCTCTTTAATATTTCCCCCTTCCCCTTCTCCCCCCTCTCCAAGAAAAATTTCTTTCCTGATAACCAGGTTTATTCATTAGTCTTTCTGATCTTCTGAGGGGGGGGAATTCTTCAAAACTACATTCTTCTTCCTGATAATGGTTAACTTCCTCTAAATTTCCCTGTTTATCATTAAACATTTTATTTCCATAAAGGTGTTTTAAATAACCAGGGGCCCGAGGTTTGGGGTATACTGTCCCATTTTTATATTCTTCCGTGTCTCTTTCCAACTTTTTAAATTTCCTTTGAATAGTTTCCCCACACCTTTCATCAATCTCACCCCTAATCTTAAAATATTTGTCCTTCTCTTCCCTTAAAGTGAATATCAGGTTTTCCTTAATGCATTTATCCAACTCAGCTATTTCTTTTTGTAGGGCATCCTGTACCCTAGGATTTTCTTGAATCATGAGTCTTAACATATCCAACCCACAGTTGTTGAAAAGTTCTGTTAGCTCTTTATAAAAAACAGACCCCTCAAGCACATTGTTCGGAAATTTAAAAACCCTCAGTCCCTTCAGGACTATCCCCTACAAACACACTCATTTAAATACTCGTTTTCTATTTCTAAAGTTCGGTATTTTAACATTATTTTGTACAAATTGTCCAGTTTGACTCTATAAGAATCAGTCAGTGTTGGTTGCCCATTAGGCACATTTTGTTTGAAAGAATATTTTTGCAATAGCCAGTCTTTAATGTCTTTAGGCTGTGCAAGAATCTCATTGTCATTACAAAAAGTACCTGGAACCATCCTAGTGGAAAAGATTTGATTTTTTGGAACATTTTTTTTTTTTTCAAAAGATTTGGGTGTTTTCAAAGAGCCCTCACCATCTTTATTTTGATCTTTCGATCCGTTAAGACTTCTCGTCGGTTCACGATGAATGCCTAGTCCTTTCAACGCTTCCTGGACTTCCGCATTGTGAACGCGTACGTTATTGCATAGTCCAACCAGTGATTGAGTTAAGGGTGTCAGCAGGTCCACTAGCTCAGTAAGCTGCCCAATGAGCTTTCTAGATTGACCCAGTTCATCTGCCCCTTTTCCTTCAGGAGGGTCCGGTCTCTCCATGGCAGTAAATCCGAAAATTAAACCACGAAATCCAAAAGGAAATTTGGTACACTAAACCAAGAAACAAAGTAAAGTACCAAACTGCCAGAGCCACACATGTCAAAACCAACGTTTTAATGTTAAAATCCACAAGTGAACGCAGAAATCAATACGCGTTCACAATGCGGAAGTCCAGGAAGCGTTGAAAGGACTAGGCATTCATTGTGAACCGATGAGAAGTCTTAACGGATCGAAAGATCAAAATAAAGATGGTGAGGGCTCTTTTAATGTCGCAAACACACCAGGAATTCTTTGTGAGGGTGTATACAACAAAGAGAGGAGTAGTGACTCGAGAGGAACTGTTCCAGCAGGTGAAAATGTTTAATGATAAACAGGGAAATTTAGAGGAAGTTAACCATTATCAGGAAGAAGAATGTAGTTTTGAAGAATCCCCCCCCCCCCCCTCAGGAGATCAGAAAGACTAATGAATAAACCTGGTTATCAGGAAAGAAATTTTTCTTGGAGAGGGGGGAGAAGGGGAAGGGGGAAATATTAAAGAGGGTGGATATGCCACTACAACCCCCACCCAGAGGTGTCATAGATGGTAATGACATCACAGTTAATGGTGTTAAACACATTTTTAACAATTTTAGTATTTATAATTTTAGTGGTATTATAATTGAAAAAGAACATGTTAGCCTGCTTGAAAAAGGTTTTAAATATACACCCTATAAAAAGGGTGCACTTACACAGTCGATTTTAGATTTAAAATTGTTTTTTAGAAAGATTAATTTAAATTTATTGCTAACACCTGAGGTGAATACTCTGGATAAACAACTTAAAAGAAAAGCTACATGTAATCCACCATTACATCCACAACTGAGTAATTTAGAAAAAACTATGGAAAAGGAATTAAGAAACAGATATAATAAGTTTGGATTTCAACCTAATTTAACTAATAAAGAAATGAATATTTTACAAAACTTGAGGGATAACCACAAGATTAGAATAATGAAACCCGACAAAGGGGGAGGAATAGTTATCATGGATAACATATTATATGAAGGGAAGATGAACGAAATTTTATTTAATGAGGAAGGGTACACAAATGTATCTATTAACAAAATAAATATTGCTTATAACAAAATTGATATTTGTTTAACAGATATGTTTTTTGAAGGGTTGTTTGATAAAAAAAATTTGATTTTTTAAAAACTGATAAACCTAGGATCCCTTCTATCTTTGGAATTCCCAAGATTCACAAAAATGAGATTGATCCCCCTTTAAGGCCTATTGTTTCAGTGTGTGGCTCAAAAACACATAGTTTGGCCAAATTTGTGGACAATAAACTGAAAAATTCCTGGATCAAGAAGGAATCTATTTTAAAAGATTCTTGGGACCTTCTTGAAGTTATTAATAATGAGGTTTTATGTGATAATATATTGTTCGTGACCATGGACATTGTGGATCTATTTTCATGCATCCCCCACATAGAAGGAATGGAAATGTTTGAGGAGGCTGTATTTGAGGAAGAATGACCATAGGACCTGATGACAAAATTGTGTGTTTCCATTAATGGATTTGGTTCTCAAACATGGCTTTCTAAATTTTTGTGGTGCAGAATTTTATAATGAAGAGCAAGGGATGTGTAGGCTTCTTGTGCCCCCTACTGAAACATATGCCAATCTAGTGTGGCTAAGTGGGAAAAGACATTTGTTCTTGGTTTCCAGATTTTTCTTCTTGTTTGGAGACTTTATGAAGATTTTTTGGATAACATAGTCATTCCTACATGGTCACAGAATTACTGAACAGTTAGAGAGAATTTAAAGCTTACTTGGGAAACAACACATATTTTAAAATTCACTTTTCACGTTTCAACAGAAGAATTACAATTTTTGGATGAAATCTACGAAATGATAGATTTGAATCTAAAATATGGAAATCTACTTTCTGCAATTCATTTCATTTTTAAAATGCTTTATTGTGTAAAGAGAATGTCATTAAAAAGGACAGTATGTCGGTAGCCGTATGACTACTAGATGCTGATTTTTAAAGAAGAGTGTAATTTATTAAATAAAATGTTTTTGGAAAGAGGTTTCCCCAGGACTTTATCAATAAAATATATGAAGAAGTTATGAAAGGGAGAGTAAACAAATTTAAACCCATCCTAGGTAAGAGAGACTTAAATAAAAATATAGGTGGTTTAAAAGCAATAGATATAAATAAACCCACCCCCAAAGACATAGATTATGGTCATGCTTTAATTCTTGAATATAATGCTTTTAATAAAATTGTTACTAAACAAGTTATTGAAAGAGAATGGAATAAATTTATTAGTTTAACTGATTTGGACCAGGAAAAACTAAACAATAATGTTAAAGTAGTTTATAAAAATTCACAATCCTTTAAAAACATGTTGGAATACAAAAGTTCCATGACATCTAATAAAATTAGGAAAGGCACCTATAAATGTGGACACTGTAGCCATTGTGGTAATTTAATAGACAAAGAAAAAATCTTTTTGGAATGTAGGCAGAAATGGATCACTAGTATAGATTATTATAATTGTGAAACTAAAGGTGTGGTTTATTTAGGATTATGCTTAGAATGCAATGCTTTTTACGTAGCTAAAACTGAAAGAGTATTAAAGAGAAGGATATATGAACATAAATATGAGATTTCCATAAAAAAGAAACTAATGCACTGTATAAACACACCCTAGTTTGTCATAAAGCTAAATTTCAGTTCATGGTGTTAGAACAGGTTAAGAAGGATGTGAGGGGTGGACCATGGGAAGAAAGGCTGGAGTTCAGGGAGTTATGGAGGCAAATCTCCCTTGATCCACAAAGGATGATATAGATAAAGGTTTCATGAAAGGTTTAGATAGTTGCCAGAGGGAGGGGGGATATAAGGGAGCACAGCTGGTCATTTTTCATGGACAGAGAATGGGCTTGAGGTGCTCCTTCTTTTTATTTACAGATCTGTCTAGCTATTGCTTCTTGAATCATTTCATCCCTGATTTTGTTGGAATTGTTTAAATGGCTTCCTATGGCCCAGGGGTGAAAGGGTAGTTTCTGTTTTTGTTGTTGGTGGGGAACTGAAAATGTGCTTGTTCCTTGGATCAGTCACTCCCCATTCCAATAAAATCTTTAAAGACTTGGAACATGAGATGCTATAATACATCAAGGGAAGCATTAAGAATGTGAGTTGACATTCTCCAGAAATGTTTCAGATTAATCATGAATATCAGCACATGCACGTTGATTTAGTTACTGCAGCTAGATATCATCTGAAGCATCATGAGGAGAATCTCAAAGAATGCGTAATGATTATGTGATGAAAAGTCATAAATTAATAATGAGCATAAATGTCAGAAGAAGGCCTTTAACTCTACAGCTGCATAATTTATGTCAGTAAATACGCCATAAGATATTTAACCATGTATGCTTATTAACTGACAGCTATACAAAAAGCTAATGTAGAAAGATGTATAAATCTTCTCCCTGAACCTCTGAAAGGTTCTGCCATTGCTGACTGAGGATATAGGGTTATAGGGAGTGACATGTTTAGAGCCAATGCCTCTAGTTAAAGATGTACCTAACGGGTCACTTACAGAGTTATAGAAAAGAAATGTACATAGGGTATAACTCATTCCACAACTCT
>NW_025056869.1:0-6891 GCF_019279795.1 Protopterus annectens | reverse complement strand
GCAAACCCCGGCGGGTAACATTGAGCAAGCTGTAACAAAACTGCCTTTACACAGACACACCCCCTAGCCTGTCTAGACAGTCATAAAATATAAAAAGCAGTGGCCAGGATCGAACCCAGGATACCATACACCATAGTCAAGGTACTGAACCACTAAGCCATGACAGCTGTACTCAGGAATGCAGTAATAGCAAATATATAGGAATGAATAGAAAGTGGAGCATGACAGAGCAAGTTTTGTGAAGTCGATACAATTCCAAAATGGCCAATCACAGATAAGTGCAGGAAAAACTGCATATATAAGCCCCATAGGCGGGAATACACAGCATAAATGATTGTAAAACTGACTTGCAGCCAGAATGTCAGGAGTAGGAGAGGGTAGTTGCTTTCTCGGTGCTGCTGAGGTCCAGATAAGCCATGGTCTGGCTCCACCCACAATCGCGAGGCCCAACTCAGCTGCAGGGGCCAGGTCCTGTGGGAGCATATAGGACTGGAGGCGTGGGACCGGTTGGCTCCATGATCTCACCAGTGCCACAGGGATTCCTAAGGATTCTGGGTGAGCAGGTCTGTCACCACCATGCAGACCTGGAAGAGATGCAAGCAGTGACCAATTGAACCTATGGATACAGGAGGCCCGGCAAATGCCCAACACCCCACTACTGAGTAAGTTACATTTAATTATGTATGCTTAAGAAATTAAACTAGCTGATATTATGAGATGTGTATTCCAATATTACTTCATTTATATTACAGCTGCAGGTGTTCTGTTCTGCGAACCGCAGAGCCTATGGCTTATAGGCTGGTGCGAGTTAAAGCCACCAGGCAGGTCAGTAATCCACCCCAGTAACTGTAAAGAAATATAAAAAGTATGACAGTTAGCAAAAGAGTGCAGTGTAGTCACTAAGTAATAAAATGTGCAAGTAACAGTGTAAAAGGTTTGCAAGTATTGCTTGATTACAAAGTGTGTTGCAGTCTGATCGGTAATCCAAACAGAAAAAATGAAAATGTCTGAAATAAAGTCTGAAATAAAGATGCCCCACCTGTAATATAATAGTACACAACCTGCAGCAGGCTAAAAAGTACAGCTGCAGAAGATGAGCAAATCACATGTGTGAAATATATCCCTGTTGAAATACTGAAACATGACAGAAGTGAGACTGCTGGAAAGGATTGTAATAACTACAGGTAAAACATGTCAATAAAAGCCTTAGAAGTAAAAGTACCATCCTGAATAGTAAAATGAAAACAAGTGAGAGAGTGTGAGAAAGAGTTATGAATCCACCAATAAAGTAGTAATAACCCCTGAATAAAGTATACTGCAGTAAGTACAGAATGAAATGAATGTGACAAGTTGAACCAAACTGAGAAATGTGTTCAAAGTGTTGCTGCAGCTGGAATGTGTATCCCAAAATCTGGATATGTTGCTCTCAGTCTGCAATATGCAGATGGTATGATTGTCTGAAATACCAAACATCCACAGTTGTCTATAGTTATATAAAGCAAATGTAGCAGGATGATGTAGCTGAACAAAGCCAGATATGAACGTGTATGAATAACAATAAAATGTATATTGGATGTAGGCAGTAACAGTCCTATCACCAAAATTGGAAGTAGTTGATTGCATATAGGAAACTGTAGATTTAAGAACAGTAGTGTGTATATACTGGTAGCTATTGAAATGTACAGCATATGTATATTGAGTATTCAGAAGGTGTTAACCAATATTTTCTTCACCCACCCTATAATCATCACATATAATCCATTCCATCATTGAAATTGGTATGTGCAATCACAATTAACACCCCTGGGACATTTGTCCCGGTGTTGGGTCATAAATATTTCACATGTAATGCTGATGCATCTGCCCTGTTAATACATCCAAACCTGATGGCCTGTTGCCATCAATCAACCCCTGCATGGTTGTTGGACTGTGTATTGCTTGTTCAAATTATGCATATGTTTATGCGTCGCTGTTCAATGGTGTGAATATCTGGGTGTTTTGGTTAATGGGGAATACTAATGCATGCTGTTACAACTAATTGTGAATGGTATTGTATGTTACTAACCCAAACTGTCATGACATAATGCAAAACATAGGATGACAGGGAAGGTGGGTTCCAGTGGACCCACCTCAACTGGCGAGTGCACAGGGCACTAGTGCCCAGTCTGGACCCTCCTCCGGTGGCCCTGTGCCACCTGCGGGTGGAAGCGCCAGGATGGGGCCCGCCCCCCACTTGCAAGCGTGCGGGCCGGAGGAGAACCACCACTCACCCCTCTGTAGTTTCCGGACTGTGGTGCGTAGGAGATCCGGGACTCTGTTCTTTTGAGCCCCACGCCAGCTTGAGGCACAGGTGGCACAACTTACGGGCATGCCTGTTGCCCGGCCTACACAGCCCCCAGCACAGCCCCCTGCCCTGGCAGTGAAGGAACAGTGGCAACTGCCCATGGGTGGGAGTTATCAGTTCCACTGTTGCCATCTATGGCTCATGGGCTCTGGATATCCAAACATCCGTCCCCCGTTCATTGTGTAACCCCCACACGCAGTCATACAATCAGCCTCTGTACGCTGCCTTGTTTGTCTTGTCTGTTGATCTACCTAACCTACCTCCCCAGCTGTACTGGGACTTCCTTCACCTGACATACCACCTCACCTGAAAAAAAAAGGGCACTCTTGTACCCACAAAAAATTACGTTTCCATACACCTATAGCTGCCCACATTCCACACATATGTCTGCTTTGGACATGGAAACTATCAATTACAATTGGCTGTACAACAAGTATTATTGTTGTCCTGACAAGCTCTGTGTCAGGGGTGGAAGGTGCTCCCAAATGTCACACCAAATTACATAGGATATGGTACAGCTGTTGCTGATGAAGAAATGGGCAGCTATGGGCCTTCCTACATCCCTCCCAAAACTCCGGAAGCTTGTTTCCCTACTGTCTTACCCTCTTTGTGACCCCTTTTTCACCACTCTCTCACTGTCTCCCCATTTTCATTTTCTTTCCAAAGAAAATAAAGCGACGGTGTGTAAGAGTAAGCACGCTTAAGCCGGTGATTTGTAAGCGGGTAGTGGCGCTGCAAGGTGTGCGCATGTGTGCATGGAGCTAAATGCCAGTGCGCATGCGTGAGCTCCGTGCAAACCAGCGCTAACCTGGTTACAACTGCTTAAAAGTGCCTTAGTCACTCTGATTGACAGGTCCTGTAGTCAGTTCAAAAGCAAAATCAAATCCCACTGTCAGTCCCGAACCCAGGACCTTGGAAACAGTAGTCTGTATGACTTATCACTAAGCCATGACTGTTATACAAGACATTGTGCTAAAATAAATATATCATGTAATAGTAGGAATGAATGTAAAGGGAATATAGGATGTGTAGTACACAAAGCATGTCATGTATATTTACTGTCAAATCTAGTGGATATCTGTGATAGTAGTGTGTGAACAGAAACAGCCATGCTAGTTGGTAGCTAGTAAGTAATAATGTCACTGTAGCACCTTGCAAGCCACACACATACTCACAGCAAGATAATCACTGCCCATACCCCACAACCTGTTACAGGAACGCATCCGGACCAACTGATAAAATATGTGGAGCAGAGGGCCAAAACCAGGGACACATTACAAATAATGTTACAACAAACTTAGACAGTTCAGAGAATAACAGGTTCTGCATTTTGTGGGATGTTTGGAAGGGTATGAAGTCTGAAACGTAAATGTTTGTCACTATATTCTGACTTGAGCCCAGAGTGATTTGCCAGAAAAAGCTGTGCATGTGATATTGACCAAAATATGAGGCAGAAATGTGGACAACCTGCAAATATTTGTACATATGAAAGGTCTGACACCACCATATTTGAATAGTTAAGAGCCTAGACATAGCAACAGTGACTGAGTTACAGGGATGCCCCACAGACCCCATGTGAAAATGTACAAACCAGTGTAAGGCAGAAAGGTGTTACAACACATGCAATGGTAACTATGAAGTCCTGAAAGTATGCACCACTTGCATGGCAGAAAAAGTGTAGTAATACATATGCTCATGCTATCCCACAGTCACAACTGCAGCATACCAGACAATTTAATGGGTGTATCCCACTATTATGTGCCATTCCACGAGGCAGATAACAGATGCACCTGAGAGTCTCTGGGGCCTGCTCAGCAGCATACTCAAATACCCTAATAGATGTCAAGGCGGCCCTGTACACCATGTCCAGACCACACTGCATGCTGTAACACCCTAGCAGATATAGCAAGCATTCCAAGGATGTGGTCATGTACATGGAAAATAGAAAAAGCCACAGGCAGCACACTAAGAAGTCAGGACACCTAGCAGGCATACCAAGTAGAGACTGTAAAGGGCAAATATTGAAACCATAGCAACAAAAGAGCAAGAGCCACTGCTATACACCAGTTACCACCCACATGCCCCACAGGAAAGCACACACACACACATTAACAGTGAGCCAGTAGTACGTCAGGGGTGTAAGTGTACATAGCTGCCACCAGTTAGTACAGGAAACTGGAGTAAATGAATAGAGATGTCATAATCTACAACACAGCTAGAAATGTTAATCTACAACACAGCTGGAAATATAGAGACAGATACCAACCTTTACACTCACAGAACATTGTCCACAAAGCATACCAGCATGGTCCCTGCCCTTAAAAATCTGGAAAAGGGCTATGCCTATCTCACATACCTTTTTATAGCACTGTTCTTGAAATCACAGTGAGAACATAAAAATCAGTACACAACTGGCTGCATGCAATTAGCAAATGCTGGCTAGCAATTGGTGCAGAGGCCATCACATGTGGACGTAATGCAGATACCTACAAAAGCATGCTGTACTCCCCAGTCCACACATGCAATACTTTCATTGCAGTAACCCCTGAGGAGGAAGTGAGAGACAGACATTGGAGAGAGTATACAGAGACAGAGAAAAACAAAATTAAACATACACAAACAAAACTGGCCAGCAACAGCCACCTGAAAGGGTTACAACTGGCAAGTTGGGAGCAGCAGGTGACCTACAAAACCAAACGGGTAGCTTTCTGAAGCAGCTGTGACAAACACAGAGGTAATGTAAAGTAATACTATAAAGGTCTACATACTTGTGAACCCTCCATATGTGTCATTGGTCTGTAATTCATATGTATAAGCGAAGATGTGTAAAGGGCAGGGACATACAGCAAATCATCAGTGGCTGTACATGCATTTGTATGCTAGGAGCATCTATGTGCACATATCAGTGCAGGTTGAATGTAGGTTGTAGTGCAATGTACAAAGTAGGTTTCACAGTTATGTATGTTTAGCAGTATGTTAGTGTGTGTATACAGTATGGTAAACAAACATGTTGATATACCTATCTATCATATGGATACGTATGTATGTCAAAATATGTATGTATATATATATATATATATATATATATATATATAATATGCATATATGTATACATACATAGAGAGAGTTGTAGGAATACATAGACAGATGTAAGATAGATAGAATATGTACAAACATATATATATGTAATAATAATATACAGATATAGATATATGTAGATACATATACATAGACTGACAGATTCGACTATCTACAGTATGACTGTATATGATGACCCTAACACCTCGTCGCGACCCACTCTGTCACTCTTTTACCCCTCAATACTACCCCCTCTATATCTATATAGCAATATATAAAATATCAATATATATGTAGTATATGTATACAGACATATATATATATATATATATATATATATATATATATATATATATATATATATATATATATACATATATATATATATATATATTGTTGTTATATGCTACATAGATATATCTATATATTATTACATATATATACATATATATATAGAGAGAGAGAGAGAGAGAGAGATGTATATATTCTGAGTGAGGTACATGTGTACAGATGTATTTTGCAGCAGGTGCCTGGTGACAAAGGCATTGTAGTGAAATGCGTCAAAACTGGAGTACCATACACCATTTCAAACCATCACCTACAACTAAACCACCTGATATAGACACGTTTCACCACTGCATAAAATAGGTGAGTATTGGCAAATGTGCGTTGCCAGGTCCCCCAATGATATTCACAGTAGCACACTATTCCCGGAATACCTGCACATGGCATGTGTCAGCAGACATGGTGTGTGTCAGCTATGGACATGAAGCTAGTCAGTATACCCTCCACACCACATAATAGTTGCCATGGTATGTACCTCACATGACAGCTAAAGATAAGGAGAAGGACACAGTGACATGGACAACACTGTGACAATGCACTCAAACATATTACCAATGCACAGTGGACTGACAACACCACAGAGTACACATATACTACCCACATAGAGGTTAACACGGATTTATATATAATTTAAGTCACACCCATGACAGATGCCGTCCAACAAACCATAGTAACACCTCTCACACCATCCACAACTTAAAATGACTGCTGTGTGTCGCCTGTGCCACTGCAATAGAGAGTACATGGGAAGTAAAGGTTCCTACCCACAGATAAGACATACCTGCAATAAAACCACAGTGTTAAGAAGCGTACATTACCCCATGAGTACATGTCACACATACCCCTGCTGAATGTTAGTCAGATAGGTACTGGCGCCATATGAGTCACCCTGGTGTAACTGTTTGACAGCAGCAGGCTCTTATCACAATCACATGTGTCACAAATGGTCAGGGTAGCAGAACAGTATGCTGCTGTAGTCCCAGGGCACAGTATATTGCACCCAAACGCACCCGCCCCGTCCCGCTCCCACAGATACATATCCTGTAGTCAGGCTAGTGTTACATAGCACTTCTATGTGGTGTTTAGTTCTGTCGGAGTTCATGTAGCATGCAACTGGGGATACC
>NW_025056868.1:0-6773 GCF_019279795.1 Protopterus annectens | reverse complement strand
ATTTCCATCTTTTTTTTCTCCAACTGTTGATATTTCAAATCACATATTAAAACTTTTAGTTATGTACTCACCATAACTTCAGATGTTTGGGATCCATCTCGAGTACATTCTGGATGATGGGTTCGACCATCCCTACGGCTTATGCCAAAGAAGTCTCTTATGGGAGCTTACTATATCCCAGGATGCACCACTACCAGTCCCCAGATCTAGTTTGTCCATACATGCACACATGCACGCCCTGCTTATATAACATCGCAGATGAAACAAGATAAAAACAGTAGAACTCAAAACCGTTCAATCTCTTCTGATCTCCAAGGCAGGGGAAGGAGGGTGGATTAGGAATGGAGATGGATCCCAAACATCTGAAGTTATGGTGAGTACATAACTAAAAGATGTTATGTGATCCTATCTCGCCTACATTCTGAATGATGGGACAGCCCCTAGCACCTGAATCCTGGGTGGCTCACTGGAAAACACTCCTGAGTACCGTGGAACCAAATGATGCTCGTCCTTTAGATGCCACATCCAATTTGTAGTGGGAAATGAAAGTGTGCGGTTGGACCAAGTAGCCGCAGCACAAATTTCCGATATAGCGAGCTTGGAATGAAAGGCTATAGAAGTAGCCATAGCTCTGGTAGAATGAGCTTTGATAGATGTTGTAAGTTGCTTATTTGAAGAAGAATAGGCCTGAGTTATGCAATCTCTGATCCATTTTGAGATAGTAGCTTTTGTGATGGTTTGGCCCAATTTATTATCTGAGAAGGACACAAACAACTGGTCTGACTTACGAAGTTGCTGAGTCCTGTCTAAATAGAAGCGTAATTGCCTGTGAACATCCAATTTATGGAGAGTGTATTCTGCTTCATTGGAGAATTTTGGAAAGAAAACTGGTAGCTCTAGAGATTGTTGAAGACAGAAACTAGAACAGACCTTTGGGACAAAGGATGGATTAGGCCTAAGTGATACTCTATCCTTGTGGAAAATCAAGTACGGTGGTTTAATAGACAGGGCTTGAAGCTCTGAAACTCTTCTTGCAGAAGTAATAGCCACTAAGAATGCAGTTTTCCAAGACAGATATTTTAACTCCATGTAGCAGCCGGTTCGAAAGGGGAGATGTTAATGCGAAGCACTAAATCAAGATCCCACGGAGGTGCAGGATGAAAAAATGGTGGTCTTAACAGACTCGCACCTTTAATGAAAGTTTTGCATAGTCTGCTGCTCATCAAAGGAGGATCCGTGGATTCGTGGAATTTAGAGATCAGCTAGTTGGACTTTAATAGTTGAGACAGTATATCCCTGATTAAACAGGGATGTTAAGAATTTCAAAACCTCTGGGACAGGAGCAGTGATAGGGTCTAAGCCCTTGAGTTGAGCCCAGATAGCAAACCTCTTCCACTTACTGAGGTACAATTTGTTAGTGGTGGGTTTGTGGGCAAGATAAAATGTGAACAACTTCGGTCTAGTGTGTGCCTTCTAACTAAGGTCGGAAGTGGAGGAGCCAAGCTGTCAATTTCAAGGATTGAAGGGACTGATGCCAATGTCCCGACTGATGGATTAGCAAGTCCGAATCAGGTCTAAGGTCCACGGATCGTCCACTGCATGCTACTTCAGGTAAGGAAACCATATCTGACGAGACCAGTATGGGGCAATCAGAATCATTAAAGACCCCAGTTGAGAAGCTTTTGAATAACTTTGGGAAGAAGTGGAATTGGAGGAAAGGCATAAAGTAGCCCTGTTGGCCAAGGTTGTGCTAGAGCATCCATGGCTGGCACTTCTGATGTGGGATCAAGGAGAAGAACCTTTGGCACTTGGCGTTTTGTGGAGTTGCAAATAGGTCGCAGCAGCCCCCATCTCTTGAAAACCTGGGCTGCTACTGTGGTTTAGAGACCATTCGTGAGGAGAGAGAATTGTCCTGCTTAATTTGTCTGCCAATACATTTAACTTTCCCTCGTTGTGGGTCGCTACCAAGAAGCGCTTGGTAGCTACAGCCCATTCCCACACTCTCATGGCCTCTCTTCAAAGGGGATCTGGTCCCTCCTTGTTTGTTCAGATACCAGACCACCGACATGTTGTCTGTGTGGATGGCGATGATGCCCTGAGGAAGAAACTTGTGTAAGGCCTGTAGGGATAGAAGTACAGCCCTCATCTCCAACACGTTGATGTGGAGAAGAGCTTCTGGAAGCCAGGAGCCCTGAACTAGCCTGCCCAGACAATGCCCCCCCCACCCTATCTGGGAGGCATCTGTCGTCAGGGTAACCACTGGAGGGGGGAGAACAAAGGGTTTCCCTTGATCCAAGTTGGATGGCTGAAGCCACCAGCGAGGTCCCTTTGCATATTTCCGTAATCATGATGTGATGATTGAGGGGAAGATCCTGAAAGGACCATTGAGTTGACAAGAGCCACTGAAGAATCCTCATGTGTAATCTTGCTAGAGGAACTAAAAGAACTGTGGCAGACATTGAGCCTAAAACCTGTAGAACCATCCTGGCTGGGGCTTTGGATCTCGAGATCAGAGCTTGAACTTGGCCCTGTAAAGTTGGATCCTTTCGGCAGGAAGAAAGACGCATCAATCTTGAGTCTATCTCTGCTCCTATAAACTTTATGCTGAGAGGGCAGCAAGACAGACTTTGACCAATTGAATGTAATCCCCAGGGAAAACCCAGGAGATGGTGGCTTTGAGGTTGTCCATTAGTAGATGCCTGGTGGTGGCAGTCAGGAGCCAGTCGTCGAGATAGGGAAACACTTGGAATCCAAGACTTCTCAGGTGAGCTCACTACTGCCAAACACTTGGTGAACACCCTGGGGCTGTGGTGAGACCAAAGGGCAGAGCACAAAATTGGTAATGACTGACTCCCAGGCTGAAGCGCAGATACCTTCTGGACGCCTGATGTATCGGTATGTGATAATAGGTGTCCTTGAGGTCTATGGAGCACATCCAAACATCCTTCTCCAACAATGGGAGAATGGATTGTAACGTGACCATTCGAATTTGGATTTCGTGACGGATTGGTTCAGTCTGCTGAGATCCAATATTGGTCTCAGGTCCCCTGTCTTTTGGCACTAAAAGAACCTGGAGTAATTTCCTGATCCGATCTGGTCTGTGGGGACCGGTTGGATGACTCCTTTTCTAGCAGCTTTAAAGCTTCTGCGGCTGCTATTTCCCTTTGACTGGGTGGTGGGTCCGGGATTCTCTTGGACGGTGGGGTGAGTATGTGAATGGGATGGTGTAACCTCCGGCAATGATCCGAAGCACCCATCTGTCCTGAGTGATTGACTCCCAGGCTTTTAGGTGCTTGGCAACGACACCCGACTGGCTCCGAGCAGCACAGCCGGGCAATCCCTCATGACTGTGGGAGGCTGAAGAGCCACGAAAGGACTCGGGTCTCCAGAATTGCGGGCCCTCTGCCGCCTCTGGGACGGCGTCTCCCTGAAAAATTTCCCGCCTCTGCCTCTGGAGGGGAATCTTCCTGCTGTTGGGAGAAAAACTTGCAGATTTCGGAACCACATTTTCCCCTCCTTTAGCCTTGGGGTAAGGCCGAAGGGAGTGGAATAACGGCACCTACGGCAGATAAAGTTTTTCCCTCTTGCTCACAGCGGTAAGGGTGTCTCTCTTCTTGGGTCCAAACAATGCGGACCCATCAAAGGGAGCGTCGCGAAGGAAGACTTGAAGGCCTCCGAAACTGACACAAGCGGAGCCAGGCTTGTCTCCGTGAGCCACGCCTGTGCCTGCTGCTCTACCGCCCTTCGCCGCATAGGAAATGAGCCTCATGGACGAGTTAGAAATTGACGTACGCATAGCCAACGGAGAGCTAACCGACTGGGCTAGCTGCTCAGGTAGGTTCCCCGAGAGGGAATCTGACAACTCCTTGACCAGATCCCTCTGAAGCCTGGTAAAATGTGCCAAATAATTCAGAGACCTTAAGGTAAAGGCCGCTGAAGTCAGGGTGCTTCCGTACCTGTCCATACTCCTAGACTCCTTATTAGGAGGATGGACGGACGTTGAAGCCTCTGCCACGTCCTGTTGTGTAGCAGATGCCACCACCATGGCATCTACAGCCACGCCTTTAGTAAGGAACTCCTTCTCGGGGAGCAGACAAAAATTTATTTGGGAGAAGGGACTGGTTCCACGGTATCTGGATGTTCCCCCCGACAAACTAAATCCAGAAGCTCGTCAAGGGCGGAGACACCCAGGAGGCGGAGGGCTGAGCCCCAAAGGCCTTGAGGAGCACTGACTCGTCAGCAGAGGGGGGTTTGGATATCCAGCCGCCTCGTTGTTTGAGGATCTCTAAGATGTCTGCAATGAGACATCATCCGAGGGACGACTTCGGGGACCCCTCTGCATCATCCATATCAGTGTCTGATGTAATAGACTCGGGGGAGTCCACGTGCTTCCTCTTGCACGATCTCTTCCTTGGGGGGTTCCTCTGAAGACAACTCCGAAGAACCCTCAGGAGGAGGGAACCCCACTGGGGGTAACCTCAGGCCTAGGGGCTCCGCTGGCTACAGACAGGGGGACTGCCAAAGACCCAGTCTCCACGCCCAGGGAAGGTGCCGGTAAAGCCGGAGAGATGGCAAGAGGACTTGGCCAAGGCACTCCTCATGGCTCTGAAAGCCGGACCCCCAGAATCCTGGGAGTGTCCGTCCGCCATGATAGCGACGGAAGTCCCAGCGAAGCACCGAGGAGGCTCGAACCAGCATAGGTCCCAAACATCACCCCGGGGCCAGCCAAGAAGTCCCCAAACTCGGACCCGAGGCCGGGTTGGAGTAAGGGTCGGAGCCGACCCTGAGATCTCCACCGGCTCCAACAGCACCTGCTCCGCGGAGCCGAACAGTCGGAGGAGGAATGGCAATGGGTGGGCCAGGTCATCGGCTCCGAAGCCAACTGGGTCGGAACCCAAACAAATTTTGGAAGACTGGGGACTGGAACAGTCTTTGGAGCACCCTGTCTATATCAGAATCCGACATTCTCAAGACCGAGAGGAAACAGAACGGGTTCGAGAAGGCCTCTCCATCGGCCCCAAAGGGCTAGGGGACCGCCGAGGCGACTCGATGAGTATCGGCGCCGAGGAATACACACCAGATTCCATCGGTGCCGAGGTAGACTTCGGCCGAGGAGGAAGTGTCTGAGCGGCGACCCTTGTCGGCTCCGAGCAGTGGAGCCGACGAAGGTGACCCGCCTCGATGCCCCAGCCATCGGCTCCGAAGCCAGAGGAGTCGATACTGGTGGCATCGAGGCAGACCGTTCGACCTCGGCTCCAAGTCTTTGGAGCGAAGGAGAGGCCTGCCTAAGTCTCTTGGCAGTCGGATCCAACGGACTGGTCGGAACCGAGCCCTTTTCTTTTGGCGGAGCGGAGAGGATGCCAAGGCTTCTTCAAAGGAGGGTTTAATTAACCCTTAAGAATCAATTTATTTTTCCTCTCCTGGAGGACCCTTGAGGAAAAAGCGTGACATACGCTGCATGACTCCTGCAAGTGCTTTGCCCTAGACAATATACACAGAGCGAATGATGTCAGTAATAGACATTTTAAAACCACATTTCGAACATTTTTTAAAGCCCGAAGGCCTAGGGGTTTGAGACATGATGTTAAACAATTCTAGTAACTTTGACAGGAAATTAAACAACTATAGATTTACTTATGATAAATCTAAGCTTACAGTTATAGCCTAACACAAACTCTTCCTGTAAAAAAGACAGGGAACTCTAAACAACTATAGACTTGAGACCCTGTAAAGTTTTCAAAGGTTGACAGTCCGGGAAGGCCCTGGATGGAGGGGCAAAACAAACTCAACCCAATCACACACAACAGTTTTCACAATCCAAACGTACACAAAGAGATAGCGTTAAAACAGCTTTTGTGACCAAAACAGCAAAAACTGACAGAAAAGTTAGTTAATAAACTACTCAGCCCAGCCAGCTCGAGACCACGCTTCGAGGAAGCGGCAAACGAGATCTGGGGGACTGGTAGTGGTGCATCCTGGGATATAGTAAGCTCAGCCAATAAGAGACTTCGCTCTTTGGCATAAGCGTGCCGAGTCGGAGCCGAGGGATCGGCTCCGAACCCATCATTCAGAATGTAGGCGAGATAGGATCACATAACATCACTGCATATTTCGTTGTTGGCGATATTGTAGTTGAGGGCCTCACCAGTTCGTTTTGCGTAGAAGTGGGCGCGTCGCAAATTGAGTGACAACTCGGTTTTCAAAAAGCGTTCCTGATTCTTTTTGAATTTGTCCTCGAGTTTGGAGAGAAAAGGCTGAGAGCTGTGGTATTAGTTTCCTGTACTTTCGTAGAGTATTTAACGGATAAATGGGACCAGCTCGCAAATTGTCCTAGTGTGTTTCGTTAAGTTACTGGGGTAGAGGACTGAGCACAAATGATCAGATCAATTTCAGACTTTGCGCAGGGAGGAAATTAAGTGCATCGTGTATCAAAAAAGTGTGCAAGGATTATAGATTTCCCTTTAAGTTGTTGGAAAGAGCACGCTGCTGTAGTTAGCTTAACAAGCTAATGTAAGTGAAACGTCACACCGCGCCCTTTAGCTTGTGTTTTGCCTTACAATGTCAACAGGAGCATTAAAAAGGGATTTGCTTTGACAGACTTGGGTACGCATTAAATAACGTCAGTTGTATGGGGGTGGGGGTACAATTTTTTTATTAGGTTTCTGTTTCTCAAATGTACTATTGTTTTTGAGTATCAAAACTGCCATTTCTCCAGCTACTTTGCAAACCTAATCACATCTTCCTTTAGGTCCCCTACCACTAAACACATTCAT
>NW_025056867.1:0-7483 GCF_019279795.1 Protopterus annectens | reverse complement strand
CCCCCCCTTGATTAGGTTACCCTGGGCCTGTACACTCTTCTCCGTCTCCTACTGTGGGTTGTCCAGCAACTTTTGCATTGTCACAACCCTCAGCATGTTGCATATGTCGCCTTATAAAAGCAATGGTAGCCCCTAACATTTTTTGTCTCAGTAAAGCTTTTTATTTTTCCACTTCTTTAGTTACTGCAGTGTTGCAGTGTCTCTGAGAAAACATAATGGAAAGTTGTTTGCAGATTTTTAAAGTGCTGGGCTGGGCTAGTGTACTGCCTGTGTAATTGCCTGATTCTGATTGTTTTCACCTGCTAGCTCTGCTAGTACTCCTGGTTAACTTCCTACTATTTGTTGTGTTTCCCTTTTTCCCTTTTTGTTTCCTCAGGGGCAGCGCCACACAAGGCAAACAGCTCACACCAGCTCACATCCCACACATGCTTACATGGACTAAAACTTGCTTATTCTTGCTAAAATGCATACACACGGGCAAATTTACACACTTTAAACACCTTTAAACATGCTTACTGGTTTAAAAGCCAAAAGCGCACACACAGTCTTATCTTTTTAAAGGCCCCCACGGGGCCACCCTTTAAACAAGAAACTTTAGTGTTATCCATGGCATACACCTTCTTTCTTGCCTTTACAAACCTGTTGACACACCTCTTCCATGATGAGTAATTGCAAAAACACATGCCACTCTGCTCCAATGAGCTTCACTTCTTTCATACCCCCCTCGTGTCACCTATCTTCTACTCTGTTACTCCCCTTATCCTACTCCTACACTCCACTGACTGTGCTCATTTGCTATGTAAACTTGGGATTCACTATCCTTACCCTCATTTGCATAGGATTGCCTACTAATGCTTGGTTACATCTCTTAGACTGAGCTTCCCCTTAGCAACCTCTACTTGGCCATGTTGTCTTCAGCCTGCCATTCCCTTGCATTGTAAATTAAAATTTACAATAAAACCCCATTTGTGGATTTTAATTATTGGTTTTCTGGTTTTTTGAGTGCAGCGTTTGCTTTTTCGCTTAAACTTTTGGGATAAAAAAAATTATTTTTTTTTTATTTTGCATCGAACATTGCCAATTTTTTTGGCCATTGGCATGCTTTCTCAACTGGATGCATCCTTTTTTTGGAGCTGTCACGGCTCCGTTTTGCTATTTGCAGAACGGTACTCAGTTGTCAACGAAGTACATTTTTGCAAATAACACTACTCTTACTTGGACAGGTTCGGGTTTCCTGGATCGCAAATTTACCTCATTTGCATAGCTTTTGCCAGCAATTTGCATATCCTAGCCCTGTCCGTGTAAGAGTCGTTTTAGGAGCTCTCTTGCACACCCCTACCAGCTGTTCCTGGATCACTCAGTAGACATGTTGGTTGCATGGAGTCTTATTCTACTCTTAGACTCCGTGAAAGCCTTCGTGAATCCAGCCTATTGTATTTTCATGTCTATTTTTTGCAGCCAACAACAAGGATCACACAGCATGTTTAACTAAGATAAACAAGTGATCATATTCCTTTGTTTTTAGTATCCTTAACACAATACATAATAATATACAGTATGTTTGAGTTTCAAGGAATACTTTCAGCAATGCAGCACAGTTATGAGATCTAATTTAGCTGTAAGATATATGTATTTCGCCATTCTGAATTTGTTACTGAGAAACCTTAAAGATAACATATTAAACCCTTATTCAGGTTTACTGTTTGATCTGGTGAATGTATGTTGAACATAGCTTATTTTTTTGAATTAGCTACGTAATAACCCTTACCGGTTGAAAATTCCTAATAATCTGGAAGCATGCACTGCATTGGTTTAAGAGGTAAAGTGAAAAATAAATGACAATGTTAGTCACTGATGTGGTAGATAATCAGAGTAAGCCATGAAACCATAAGAAATCTGAATACCAATCCTCTGTTTCTAAAATCTATTTCATGTTACCAGTTTCCTTCAGTAAGGGAATATGTACAAAGTACAAATAAGTTCAAACTCAGACTGCAGCTGTGAAGAAAAAAAGAGTTTACAGTAAAATATTATGATGGAAAATGCTGCCTAAACTGGTAGTAACTGCAGGTACAACATAGGCTAACTGCCCTAGCGAGCCATTTTTAACCCTAGCCAATTATCCCTTGTGAGACTCAATCCCTACATCTTGTGTTTGGAAGGCAAACACTTTAACCATTAGGCAACCCTAACAATATTACTAGGCCAAAACTAAGCCACCCTAGTAATATTGATTAGAACTGCTGAAAGTAAATAAAATAAGAAGAGAGATGTACATAATACATATTTCAACAGACTTTTATGAGTGCCATGTGGATGTGCTACAGCTTATAAAGAAAATGCCAAATGCATTCCCTAGTGGTACTAACAGCAGGCATGCATTTGTTTCCTTCATTTTTATTTATTTATTTATTTATTAAGTTTGTTTACTAGGGTAGTGCACAAACCACAATGGATTAATTACAGGCACAGCGCTGATGAATAAACTCACAATAAAATAAAACAATATTTATTTGTGTGTAACATAAGGTAGACAAAACATGAAAAAAATCTGACACCACTTTCAAGTTGTTCTAAGGAAACATCCTTTTACACAAACTTAACTGAATAAAGTGGTTAAGGCCACACATATTCTCTACATACAATGAATTATTTATTCACTCAAACACCAAACAAGAGTACAGCAATAAACATTTTAAATATGCTGATAAATTTTCATTTTCATATTTTGCATTATGGTGCCTTTAACTCTTATGCAGAATGAACAGAGAGGAACAGACAATGACAGTCATAGGAGTAAGTGGGAAATACTGATGCATTTTTAATAGCAGTTTACCAATGGATTCCCTACCAACAGGTGAATGATAACTGGATGCTTGCTGAATAACTGATCTGCATTGGCTGAGGTAGTTCAGTCACTGAAAGACAAATCAACAGAAGCTAGGCTGAATAGATGGAGGGCGGCTACATAATGGAAGGGAAAAAGGGAGGGAAGGTTATGCGAGAGTTAGAAGATGGATCAAGGTGTGCTTACATAGAAAGAAGAATAAAAGTAATCTTTTTATATGGTAAATGGCGCTTAGGAATTCAAGGAGCTGTCTGCAAATACAGGATGGCTATGCAAAGGTGCTTTATGCAGGCACTCCAGGATGTCCTGCCAGTAGACGAATGACCACCATAGCACACAAATATTCCCAGATTTGCCTCTTCTTTTCCCACCAATCCCTCCATACAAAAGTGAGTGTAGGATAAGGATTTAGGACCCAGAGGACTAATGCCAGGTTCTTAAAGGAGTGGTGGCAGTGGTCGCAATGCTTTATTTCCCTCAGTCTTCACTTTCCTCCTGCTGGACTTTTAGCAAGATCACATATTCAGGAGGCAGTGCTCCTAGTTTCACTCAGAGGAGGTTCAAAGAGAGATATCGCTTGCTGGAGTAGAACAAATATTGAAATGTCTATAATTACATACATTGTTATACATTTTAATACATACAAAATAACATGCCTCATGGGTCTGTCAATGTATTTCCATTTTGTTTGCCTTTGTACAGAATTCTTCAACAAAGTTCTTGTGAGGGTAGGCTAACTGTTGGTAGGATCATGCCTCTCCACCTCTTTGCAAGAAACAAAAAGACTCAAAGGAGAAAGGCGAAATGGATAATGCCAAAATTTACTCTGAATTCACCTAAGGTTAATAAGCGTTGAACAATGGTTTTGCATTTGGCATGTATTTTCCTGAACAATATTTCCTATAAGAATTGCAATGTTTGTCATTATTTGCAGGCTGCAATTTCTATGGTTTACCAGAAAATCAAACATTTTGGATGGACAGGACTTACATACATGAAGCAAAATCAGGATGTTCTCTCAAAATCTTAGGATGAATTCAAGAAGTTGCTCACTTCCAGGCACCACCATCCTATAATATTATCAGAATGCAAGGATATTGGTTTACCCCCCCCTCCTGTCTAGAAATAGGGTTCCTTACTACCTGTGGACTGGATGACATGTGTTTTAATATCACATCTCACTTAATGTGCTGACTGAGTGCATCAATTCTGAGCTTTTCTGTGGATTCCTTTTCAGGTGTGAGAGGGGTTCCTTAATACAAGACACCACCTCTTACAATCTGGCCTCCTTTAGGAAACTGAGCATCAGTTAAAGTGTTCTGCTCAGAATGCGAATCCAAATTGCATCATATTATTATCACCAGATCCAGTGAGAAATGCACCTCACTGAGCCTTAATGGAATTTATTCCAACATCTCTTGTGTACTAAATATAATGAATATTCAATATAAACAAGCACTGACATATGTGACTTATGCCCAATTCTGTACTCAGTAAATGCACTAAAAATATGAAAGGCTCAAAGGTACATTTAATATCAGACCATTTACTAAATATTACTTGAAGCAGTACAGTTCATTTATTTCCATGTATTGCATACTCTATCACTGAATTCTGTATCTGGTCTGTCTATGACTTGAGAATAGTCTTGCAAATTTGATTTGTGGATAATAATCCTTTGAGTAAATTTCCTTTTTGGAAGTGTTTGTGACCCTTTCTTTTAGTTATTTATTTAAATATGCTATGGTTTATTTGAAAAATATAAGCATATGTCAGCATATGATGGTTAGCAAGGTTAAATGTGCTGTTTGAAATATGTACTTAATTGCAGTGTGGTAGTTAGTTAATAATTGTTGATGGGCTAAATCCAGAAGCACAGAGACTGTTGTTACTTTCCCCCGGATTCACTAATCTTCCATGCAGGACTAGCTTAGCTTAGTCCTGCATGAAAGCACCTGGATTTAAGGCAGGACGGCACCATGCATATTAACAGGCATGCTGCCCAAGCTCCTAGGCTTACAGTGTGTATGGAGTCACAGGGGACATGTCTGAGGCAAAGCTCTCAGAATAAACCTGCCCTACAATTAAGAACAATAGCAGAAGGTGTTAGAAATGAGAGAGATCCTCATGGGTGACCTCCTTGTATCCCCACCAACAGTCCCCATGTGTATAACAGCAACAGTACATAATAATCAAATGCAGAAAAAACCCTTTATTTTATTTTAAAATCCAAAGTACAACTAACCATAGGTGTGTCTTGGTTCATGACAATCGCTTTGCTATGGTTAAAGCAACTTAAAAGGTTGAAGAGGATAACAAGGGAAGATATATGCAAATGAAGCAGCACCAGCAATGATGGAGTGGGCAGAGCATTAAGCCCTAACAAGCAAGCATTCGGTTCCAAATCCCCTCCAGCACAGTCCTATTTTACACAGCAAAGCCGTTACCAACCAATAACATGTTGCAAAACCCACAAAAAATACATATGTATGAACTGGAGTACTGCAGGAAATGCACATGTGAAGTGTCAGTGTCAAAATGAATAAGGCACTAGTAAGTGCATTTGCATGGGGGTAAGCATTGCCTACACAGATTAAGCAAAGTAGAAGCTAACTGAGTGTAAGAAACTGTAACCGGAAGTAAGTACTGCTTAGCTCTGCGCAAACCCACTTATAACTGCTTTAAAGTGCCTTAACCACTCTGTATCCAACGGCCCCTGTTCTGCCCAGCAACAAAATAAACAGCCTCTGCAAGGCTCGAAACCAGGGCCCTGCACACCATAGACAAAGAGATTTACCACAAAGTCATACCAGATATAAATAAATCTGATGTTTTCAGAAACATAATCTCCAGTCCAGGCATGCAGCAGTACAGAGAATGTATACCAACATCTAGATGTATGTATGTGTAAATATATTAATATCTAAACAGATACAACATATGTAAAAATATATATATATATATATATATATATATATATATATATGTATATATATCTATATATATCTAAAATATATACATGTATATTATATATATGAACATATATGCATACAGTACTAAAAATACGACACATATATGTTTCTACACCTATATATCTACATATACACAATAAGTTACATATATTGGCAAAACTGAATATATATCTACACATAAGGTATATACTGACATAGTTATATATATATATGTAGATATATATATATATATATATATATATATATATATATATAAGGTGTGTAGTGGCCATACATTTGTAGATTAGCAATGGCAGATTAAAAAACACATATGTCCATTGTGCCATCCCAGTGGGGATGAGAGAGCCCCACACACTACTCACTTCTTATACGAATAGGCATCCCACACCCCAATGAAACCGTCCAAGCCTGCAATACACCCTACAGGTGTTGCAGATCCCATAACCAGGACCTGACACTTGAGGCATTTGGCACATGATGTTAACAGTACTACATCCCACCTGTATGATGTCAAGCTGGTATTGGTAACATATCATACAGTACAGTCTGCCTCCCATAGGAAACATAAAATGTGGAAGCCATCAACATCCCCAGGATACAGATACACAGACACAGATATGCAGATACAGATATGGATATGTGTGTGAATATATATATATATATATATATATATATATATATAGATATATATATATATATATATATATATATATATCAATATATACACACACACACACAGATATATATGAATGTACATGTGACTACACATACACACACAGATATGTACATGCAGTAAGATACACATATGTAGAAGGTGCACACAATATGGAACTGGCCACTATGCCTACAGTTAACACCTGAACAACTGGACACTGTATGGGCCCACCCACATACAAATGACATTCAGCTGCCTGGAAACATAAGCCCACAGAGAGGTCATAGGAGGAAAAACACCACACACACAGGTTTGTAGAAATGGAAACCTTTGATTGTGTGCTATTACAGTTCTGCTCACATGCATGTCATATATGGCTGTTCAGACACTGACATCCATATATAAACAGAGTAATGCAACTGTGAAGCGAGTTATACTAATACAGTAGTCTGGAAGGTTCACAGCTGTTGCTGTCAGGCCAAGCCCTTCAAATTGTACAATAGTGAGGTTAGACTTGGCCACAGGATACTAAACAATCAACAGTATGTAATGCCAGGTGTATAGTTCAGCAGCCTCTATCTACACTCTGTACAGAATCACTAGGTGAGTAAAGACATCCATGTGACCAAATGGGTTTGTAACTGTTACAAGGCATAATTGTACCATCCACAAAGCATTAACAAACAGAGACAGTCTGCATGGCAGGAGGCAGTAGGCTTGCATGAACCCAATTTATGTAGAAGTAATGTAAATATAGGTGAAATTATCACGGTGTGTGTACATCCAGATGCATAAGGCAGCTCTCCTGATACCCCACATTTTTTTTAACAGCCTAGGTCATTTAGTTGCTCTCCCAAGACTAAATAATACAGGGCCCTAGCACTGTTACATACACTGGCCTCTGGAGTGCATAAGAGCACACATGTATTGTGTAGGTGATGCTTACACATATATATATATCCTAGCCCCACCCATTATGTGTGGGGGATACAACAGCAGTGGACTGAT
>NW_025056866.1:0-6323 GCF_019279795.1 Protopterus annectens | reverse complement strand
AAGTTTCTTAGGTTTTTTTTTCATATGAAATACAACTCTCCACACTAACACTGCTTAAAAAGGCAATTTTGTGCACTTCATGTTAAGTTTTTCAAAGACTAAATATACAAATTTTTAGCCACTTTTTTTTCAAAAAAAGGGGGAATAACTTTCTCAAATCTAAGAACAGTGGGCTGATGCATCATTAGGGATATGACTGTCAAAAGTGCTGTTCTGGAAGAGAAATAAGTCTGGGAACAAAAAGTGTAATAAAACGAGACACTAAGTCTGGGGAAAAAAATGCAGTGTAATGAGAAGCATAGCACCTGGGTTTATACATTGACTGAAATTTATTATCAAAAAAACAAAAAAAAAGTACTGCTTTTCAATCAACAGGAAGGCAGAATGTAATTCTAAGGAATGTGCATTGCAGAAATCTAGGAATGGTTTACATTCTAAAATCTATACATTTTACTTAATGTAATCTGAGTTAACAGTTCTGAAGAATGCCAATTACTAATGAAGGAAAAACAAGGTTTGAAAGAATCTTCAGGTTCAGAATATATAGGTGAATTTTTAAAAACTATAGGAAATGTGATTTTGTTTTAAATAAAAACTGCAAAATCAACAAGATGGATCAGTACAGGTTGGTAAAATGCCCAAATGTTGGTGCATCACAACAACACATGGAAGTCCCCATGGAGTCAATTAACTTGGATACAGTGCAGAACGCCATGTACAATACATTATTCCTCATGGGACTCAGTTCCTGCCACTGGTGAGGTCCTACCAGAGAAAGTACAGTTTTGTACCTACCATAAATGTAGATGTTGAGTGCTAATACAGCTGCAGTAATCACATGGGTTCTGCCAGGGTCCTCGTCGGCGAATTCCAAAGTCTAGGTCGGTCGGTTGTTGTCTTCTTTCCTGCATCAGTGCGACAGGGGTATATAAGACACAGCCGCGCCATATTCTTCAGTCTTTCTTGCCCCAGATGTCAGGTGCCCCAGAAGGAAGGCAATACATAAATTATATATAAAATATATTCAAGCAATGCAATGTAATCAAAAACAGTAGTTGCAAGCAAATACACCATAGAAGGATAACCCAAATTAGGTTGTATAGGAGTGTTAGCCACTAGTCCTTTACCAAGAGGGGAAGGAGGAGGGAAACCTGTACTGCAGCTGTATTAGCACTCGAACATCTACATTTATGGTAGGTACAAAACTGTACTATGTTCATCGTGCATACAGCTGCAGTAATCACTATGGGTAGAATCCCAAAGCTACAGAGGGTGGTAGGCACTAGGTGGAACTGGGATGAGCCAGAATGCCCTGCAACACAGCAGTGGCAAAGCCTGCTCTAGTTTTGGAATATAAAGGCAGGTGGTAGTGTTTTGTGAAGGTATGCACAGAACTCCAAGTGGCTGCCTCCAAAATATCTTTGGTAGGAACTCCTCTGAGGAAGGCTGTAGAGGTAGCTGTGGCCCTGGTGGAGTGGGATCTGATGCCTGTAGGGACAGATTTCCCATGATAGGAGTAACAAAATGATGCAGTGGCCTATCCATTTTGAAATTGTCTGTTTGGTAACAGGCTTCCCTTGAGCTCCTACAGCATAGGACACAAAGAGTTGTTCTGATTTCCTGAAAGGCTTTGTTCTGTCCAAATAATAATGTAGCTGTCTATGGATGTCTAAGGAATGTAGCAGCCTTTCCCCTTTGTTTTGAGGATTGGGGTAAAAGGTAGGTAAGTGTATGGCTTGATTCAAAGCTACCCTGGATACCACTTTAGGCATAAATGATGGATTGGTTCGAAGGGAAACCCTGTCCTGTTGGAAGATGAGAAAGGGCTGCACAGCCATGAGGGCTTGTAGTTCGAAACCCTACGAGCTGAGGTAATGGCCAGAAGGAAAGCTGTTTTCCAGGACAAATATTGCAAATCTGTTGAGACAGCTGGTTCAAAGGGAGGCAATGTTAATTTTTCTAGAATGTAATTAAGATCCCAGGCTGGCACTGGTTGTTTCCTTGGTGGTCTTATATTCTTAGCCCCTCTGAGGAACTGTTTTAAAAGTGGGTGAGAGAATAATGGTGGATCCGTGTTGAATTCTGCAGAAATGGCTGAGGCATGGATTTTTATGGAGGAAAATGAAAGCCCACTGTTCAGCAGCTCAGCTAGTTTTCTAGGATCCTGGCCTTTTTTCTCATTCCAGGAGCAAAACCGTTTCCATTTTGCAGAGTAGGCCTTTCTAGTAGATGGCCTTCTGGCCTCCAGAATGACGTCCTGCACCTCTTTGGGGAGTAGGATCTGTTGTGGTGTTAAGGAATTTTCCATGCAGCGAGATTGAGTGTTTTCAGCTGACTGAAGAGTTTTGTAGCTGTGCTGAGTCAGCAGAAGAGGCATTAGAGGTAGAAGCCAGGGAGGAGTATGTGTTAGGCTCCTCAGGAGTGGGTACCAGTGCTGTCTTGGCCAGTCTGGAGCAATCAGTATCATCTTGGTCTGTCTGCTCTTGCTTTCAAGAGCACCTTGGGCAGAAGAGGCAGAGGTGGGAAAGCGTAAACTGTCCATGCTGTCCAACTGAATGAAAGGCGTCCACTCTCCAGGCCTTTGGATGAAGGTCCTTGAACAAAACTTTTCAATTGATGATTCCTGTGGGAGGCAAGAGATCTATGTCTGGCCTTCCCCATTGGATTATCTTTGTAAACACCTGAGGATGCAACTTCCATTCATGTGGATCTGTCATATTTCTGCTTAGATTGTCTGCCAGCGTGTTTTCCAAACCTGGCAAGTACTGTGCTTGAAGTTCGATTTGCCATTCCAGAGCCAAGTTCCAAAGTGTCATGGCTAGTCTGCACAGGGGTATGAATGTGTTCCTCCTTGTTTGTTTATGTACCACATTACTGTGGTGTTGTCTGTTCTTATCAATAATTGTCCTGGATGCAGGAGGTCCTTGAAAGCTGTAATTGCATTTATCACTGCTAGCATTTCTTTTTGATTGATGTGAAGGTGCTTTTCCTTTTGGGACCATTTGCCCTGAATGCACCTGTCTGTCATGGCGTAATCTGAGGCGTCTGTTGTGATGACTTGATTTGCTTGAGGCTTGCAGAATGGGAGACCTGTGTTTGTTTGACATGCTTGGGCCCACCATAGAAATTCCTTTTGCAAACATGGAATTATTGGTATTATTGTTTCCAAACTGTGGCTGTGTTGAGACCATAGGTTTTTAGGTACCATTGAAGTTTCCTCATATGCAACTTTGCACATGGGATTAAAAGAATGCAAGATGCCATGAAGCCCAGAGCCTGCAGGATTTTCCTTGCAGTAAGCCTGGTACAATTTGCTAGTATTTTGAAGTACTGAGTTAGTTGCCCTGGTTTTCTGGCGTAAGATAGGCCATCTGAGTGTTTGTGTCCAAGTTGGCACCCAGGAAAGTTATTTTCTGAGATGGTGTTAGCCTAGATTTCTCTTTGTTGATTGTGTATCCCAGAGAATTCAGTAACCGTTTTGCATAAGCCAGATGTTCCAGAAATATGTGCTTGCTGTCCGCTTGGATCAGGCAGTCGTCCAAATAAGGGTAAATTTGTATCCCTTGAAGTCTGCAGAAGACAATTACTGATGCCAGGCATTTCGTGAATACTCTGGGCGCAGTAGATAAGCCAAAGGGCAATGCAGAGAATTGATAGTGGATTGAACCTGCAAGAAATCTGAGGTATCTTCGGCAACTTTGTCTGATTGGGACATGCAGGTATGCCTCCTTGAGGTCCAATGTTACCAGCCAAAACCCCTTGCCCAGCATGGGAAGAAGCTGATGTAATGTGAGCATCTTGAATTTTGGTGCAGTAGAAATGTGTTTAGGATGGATAAGTCCAAAATGGGTCTCCAGTCGGTTCCTTTCCTTGGTACCAGAAATAGTCTGGAATAAAAACCTTGACCTTGTTCGTGAGTAGGTACCTCTTGAATAGCTTTCATGTCCATGAGCTTTGAAATTTGTATTTGTGCCTCTGCCCTTTGATTGTGTGGCAGGTTTGGCATGCCTCTCATTTTGGAAGAGTGTGAAAATGAAATCTGTAGCCTCTGTTTATAATGTCCAGGATCCATTTGTCTGTTGTGATAATATGCCAATTTCTTGTAAATAATGCCAGCTTTCCTCCCAAAGGTGCTGCCAGCTGAGACTTGCTTGGCATGCTAAGGGGAAAGTCATTGGGTTTGTTTCCTGTATTGTTGTGCACTGTCTTCGCCACCTCTTGGTGCTGGAGTTTGCCATTGTCTGCCTCTATATGATCCTTGAGATTGTCCTCTGCCCCTTGTGCGCCTGTATCTACCTCTTTGGGGCTTGTCCGTGGCTGGAAAGGACCAGTTTTTAGAAGGCCAATTTCTGCTAAAACGTGGTGGTTGTACCTGTAGAAAAGCCTTGACAGTTTGCATAGATTTAGCTTTTTCTTCCATTTTCCGTAGTATCTCCTCAGCATTAGTACCAAATAGTACATCCTTTTGTAAAGGAGCATCTAGTAGTTTAGCTTTAACATGATCAGGCAAGCTTTGTTCCCTAAGCCAGGCATGTCTACGAATGACTGATCCTGTAACAGCAGCTCTACTTGAGGCCTCTAAGGCATCATAGCCACATTGTAAGGTGTGTTTACCCACTTGTTCTGCACTATGCATCATATCCTGCAACTCCTTCAAATCTGGTTGTTCAGGTTGAGACATTTTATTTCTTAATTGTGATAACAGAAACTGCTGGTATTTAAACATATGGAACTGACAATTTAAGGCCCTCATGGCTAGGGTGGCGAGGTTATACCTTTTTCCCCACCTTTCTAAGGATCTAGATTCTCTTTCGGAAGGTAGTGGATTCTTGGCAGTAGAGGCCTTCATTCCCTTGAGGCCTTGAGAAATGGTTTCAGGGTCAGCATTATAGCTTTTGAAAAGAAATTGGTGAGAGTTAGGAACTCTGTAGCACCTATCAGGTTTGACTGGGGCAGGAGGCAGGGAATCCGGATTAAGGCAAGCCTCGAGTAAACATCAAGTATGTCCAAGACAGGAGGTATAGCCAGAGGTCTGTGCTGAGGTAACAAAAGAAATTCCCTAAGCCTTTTCTTGGAATCAGAAAAGTCTTGGCCTTCCCAATGGAAGTGTTCCCTCAAGGTGTGCAAGGTTTCCCCAAAGAAAATCCTCTGGGGAGATACAGAAGGAATGGACTGTTCTGCATCAGAATCTTCAAAAGGGAGTAGAGTGTTCCTCTACATCAGAATGTTCTGAGAAAATGGAGCCCTGTTCAGAAGAGGAGAATCTTCCTCCACTCTGGGTCTCTTGTCTGGAGGGTTGGAAACCCTGATAAGAGTAATTAAATCCTCAGCCATTTTTAGCATCTGCTTTTTAGGCATGGGGCCTGGAGATGGGCCCTGTGCAACAGGCCTCTTGGGATGCATGGCTGATTTGGACTTAGTAAAGGCCTTAATGGAAAAGGAAGATGAGGGCCTAAAGACACCCTGGGTGGAAGTGGACCTGTCCACATTAGGAGACTCAACACTCACAGTGGCTTTGGTGGTTGTAGTCTGAGTAAGGGCCGAGGCACCTGCGGTCTCGGGTACAGAAGACACCGCCAAAGAAGTGTCGTCGGTAGTCAGGGACTGCAAAGGCGCCTCGCTGAGAACCGGACCACGTGCAGCCGGTTTTGGCATGGTGTCGGTCCTTGTCCTTGCGTTTTTTGGACAAAACGGTAGTCGGAGTCTCCGACGACATTTTATAATCAAAGGCTTTACCAAAATAATGTTGGGTGAACTCCGCGCTTAATAGTGCGTTTATTGAAAGTAGCACAAAGCGCAGCCAAGGACGCGTGGTCTGAGCCTAAACAAGGTATGCAGAGGGAATGGAAATCCTTATGCGGTATTTGCTTCCCACAAGAAATACAATTGTTAACTTTGTCTGACATCGGTCTGAGGCAAGAAAAGTTTCCCCAACGGGGTACTTAGCTTTAAAGAAGACTTTGGTTTCCAATTTTTCGTAAATTCAGGAGCTGGCCGACCGGCACTTGCGAACTGCTTCTGCTTCGGGCACCGTGCGGCAAAAAAGACTGAAGAATATGGCGTCGGCTGTGTCTTATATACCCCTGTCGCACTGACGTCAGGAAAGAAAGCGACAACAACAGACGCCGGACCTAGACTTTGGAATTCGGCCGACCGAGGGACCGCTTGACGGCAGAGAACCCATATGTGATTACTGCAGCTGTATGCACGATGAACATCTGAGAACATGCAAAACAGATCCTGACACACCATTCAACCCCCGATACTGTCACTTAGATTGCAGGCATGAGTGTAGCCGTTAACTGTGCATATTCCTTAAAAAT
>NW_025056865.1:0-7193 GCF_019279795.1 Protopterus annectens | reverse complement strand
CCTAAATGTCAAGAACATAACACAATATTTATTTTGGTTTTGCTGGACTAAGAGACACCTTGAATATTGCTTCGTCAAGCTTATCCTACTGTTCTAGCCTGTGTAAGATGGAATTTGTTTATACAAATTCGGTTTACAGGGCTGTTATTCGTTTCAAACCACACTACATGCTCAAGTCATGATTTAGTATTTGGTGCTTGTCTATTAACCCGCATAGACAGTAAAACAATTTCTACCAAAGTACTTTTTAACAGCATTTCACCTTCATAGTCTATGTGGCTCACAGTTTACACTAGGCTATCTGCCCGAGGGCACCATGCCCAGCTCATCGCTTTGTGGCCACGCCCCTTTAGTATGGGGAACTATACCCATTATTTTGTTGCAGCTCTGTCGAGTAGCACTGAGGTAATCCCTGGGTATATTCATATCTCCCATCCATTGGTCAAGTATCTTCTTGAACAAGGCCAGCGAGGTGCTCTGGCCTCACATAAAATCGTGATTTTGTTCCACACATGTGAAAGTCTTTGGGTATCAATGAATCTATCCTCTGTTAACGGCCCCATTGGCCGTGTCGAGGGTTTAAGTCCCCGCCTTGGCTCTGATGATCTAGATTTTTGAGGTGAAGCATATTATCAAATCTGGGTTTGACATGGCCTTGTATGTTAGGCAAAGGTCACCTCTCCTGAGCAGCGGTAAGTAATCGAATAGAGCTGGAGTTCTTCGTCGCTGCTACAGTATTGTGATTTTGTGAGACCCTTATCCTTGGTGAGGAATTGTGCCTCCAGCTGCTGCAGGTGTCGGGTCAGATACATCCCAATGGGGCATTGTAATTTCTTCAACTATTGGTCTGATGATGAGTAAAGCGAGACTATGACCTCCCTGATCTAGATGAGAATCCCTTCATGATAAGGTGGGCAATGTAGAAAGTCTTCCTTAACTACTTTAGCTACATGACATCACTATCAACCCGTCCCAGGTCCCCGATAACTTTTCTGGTGTTTCAGTGGATTGCCAACCCATTTGCAGCTAGGTAACCTTGTTTTTCCCAAAAGGGCATGACTATGCATTTTTAAGTACTTAACCAGGCCTGGCTCTGGCAATCAGTTATCCGCTTGTGAGACCCTTCTGAAGGATATCTGGTGTCAGATGTAGCTTTCTACTATGGCGCCCCAGTTTGCAGTCATTCTGCAAACTTTGTCAGCTATAACCTCCTGTGTTTCTGCTTGTGGGTCGAAAGTAGATGCCAAACAAGAGTGGCCCAGGACTGAGTTCTGTGGGACACCACTTGCATGTGTTTTGAGTCTGACATGGCGCCAGCAACCTGGACCCTGTGGGGTCGTCACCAGCCAGTTTGCAAACCCATCTTGTGATGTATAATAAATATTTAAGTCATTATTTTTCAATGATACCCCGAGCCGGAGATTATTTAAGGCCTTAGCCAGACGAGGTAGGGCTGTGCTGGACCGCCTTTCCTCGCCAATGGCTTTGTACCGTACCAAGAAGTCAACCAAGTTTAAAAGGCATGATCTGCCTTGGACAAAGCCAACTGCTGGATCCAAAGTCTGCAAATTCCCTATGTCTATTTATGGAGGTCCATTATGATCCTCTCCATGGCTTTGCAGATAAGGCTTGAAGCCTCAGGCTAATGGGCCGGTAATTTCCAGGTCGGTGAGGACCGCCTTTGTAGTGACCACAGCTGCAGTGCGCCACTCCCCTGGGTACGATTCAGAGTGTATGATTAAACAGCTGTCCTAGCTGTGGTTTAATTCTCACAGCCTGGGAGCACAGCCGGGGACACCATCAGGTCCCACATGATGCTGTGTTTTTGCTTTGGAGAGAGCAGTTCTCACTTGGGCGCTGAGACAAGCTTGGGGCTGCAATCGCTTGGTATAGATATCTCTCCTTTTTGGGGGAGGGGAGAAGGCACTGAACCTGTCAGCCAGACAAGTTGGCAATGTCTGTGAAATCAGTAATCTCACATCATTTTGAACTAAGCCCTGAGCATCTGGGGGAGTTTCCTCCTAGTGTCTAACATAGCTAAAGAAGGCTTTATGATTGTCTTTGGTCTTTACTTCTTTTCTAAATTTGCTTTGGATGATTTTATGAGAGCTCTTAGTTTTACTTATAGTGATCAAGGGTGTCTTACCTTTAAGGATTTTTGCTGCATCTTGTAGTAGCTTCCTCCTTTATTGTAGAGTTTGTTTATGGCTGGGGTCCACCAGACTCGGCAGCTGCCTTGGTACTAAGAGTCTTGTTTTCATTTGGGGATTGCCTTATCCACAGCCCAGGTGCTGGGAGAAGGCGGCCTGTAAGTGATTCAGTCGTGCTTGAGCACCAAGCTCCACCAGCCTCGGGGCCTTAAAGGACCACACTGTCTAGAAGTGTGAAGTCGGCTTTTGAGAAGTTCTTACTGTGGCCCAGGTGGGTGGATGGAGACCTCCAGCGATTAGTTTGTGATCTGGATCTCACTGCGAGGGTGATACTTCCCCGGTGCTGGAACATTGTGCTCCCATGTTCGTGATGATGAGTATCGTAAGATGTTATCTCCTCTCGTGGGATGGTGACTAAAGCTGTTCCAGATGGCATTTGGAGTTTATGAATTCCAGGAACTTTTGGGTTAGGGTGTTTTTGGCTGAGTAGTGTTCCAGTCTATTAGGGCACTGAAGTCACCTAGTATGATGGCAGTGTTTATGACACATTTATCCTCTAGTTTTCAGGAAGGCCATGTGAGGTTCCTGGAGTTTGTGAGGGTGGCCTGTAACATGCCACAATTTGCAGAGTGTTCTACATGGTTAATTGCAATCTGGATGGTCTCCGGCGATCGTATGCTGTTACCAGTCTTGAGGTGTGGGTGTCCTTAATGAACATGGATACTTCTAGTATTGTCCAGATTTTGGGCCGAACGATGATAGTGAGGCAAAAACCCGATAGCTTGGGGTGTTTCACAGATGCCTTGAACCAGGGTTTTCGTCACAGCATTGGTGACACTCCATGTTCTCCATACTGAGAAGGGCCTCGAAAAGGCAGCATTTTGAGATTGGAGACTCTGGCATTGAGCAGCACACTTTTGGGTTTTTTTCTCCTTTTGTGTCTCAGGGTGGTAGGTTTAGACCTGATTCTTGGGCTCAAAAAAAGGCACTATGGGGTGCAGAAGAGCTTCCTTTGGGTTAATTGTCTCAAATCCCAGGTGAGCAAAAATGCCTCATAGCGTGGCTTTGTCCATGTCATCCCAGGCAGACAGATACTGATCCCTTGAATGACACCAGTGTTTAAGCCAATTGTTAAAGCTGATCATCTTATCTCGGTATTGCATCACCTTGGTGCAGGTTGTGATAATATACCTGCCATAGTCAGAGAGCTCCTCAATGTCTCCTTTCATGTAGTCCAAGGAGGCACGTGCCTGTAACGTTTACACCAGCTTGACAATGACTGAGCTCATATTTTGTACTTGCTGCTGAGAGACCTGAGTGCCATGCAGGGCGGACTTACGCCCACAGCCGCCATTTCGTGACCTTCTCTCTTACTCAGTCTGGCAGAGCGTGGACATCAGTGTGTTCGACCAGGAGTCACCAATGACTAGTGTCTGGCATTGTGTTTGGCCTTATGGCTGTGACTGTTGACACTCCTGACTGTGAGGTCTTATGTGTTGCAGGTGTTGCAAGTTCTGAGGGTGGTGGTTGTTTGGGTGTCTGCTTATGGCCTCTGCTGTTTTGGGTGCAGATTTTTGATCAGAGCCCGAGTATGTCTTGTGTTTATGCAAGGATTTGAGGTTGTAATGGTGCTATATGAGATCAATTCATAGTGTGTGTGGTAACCTTCTCCTCCTGACTGGTCTTAAGCCAGTCCCGTGTTGGAGAGCTCAAATAGTTTGGCCTTATAGTTGCATCTCTCAAAAGCATGTATTTCTGTAAGTGTTTTGGTGCAGGTTGTCTGTGCATGTGAGGCAATTGCAATACTACAGTATTCCCAGGTTCAACACAGCTGAGCAGGAGAGGACACTAGCAACTGATCCTCGACATGCTAGAAGGATAGACAAAAACTTAAAAAAAGATTCAGGGGACGTGGTGACCGGAAAATGGGGTTACCTTTTTGGGGTACTATCTATGACAAGAGTGCCGTATCGCTGCACAAGTACTGTAGGAGCAAGTGCTAGGTTTAACAGATAGAGAACAGTTCACTTGGGAGTCAAGTGGAGATGATCTTTTAGGTTATGGGATAAGCTGATTAGATCAGTAGTATAGTTCGAGGAAGGTAGCGAAGGGAAAATTTGGAGAGTGGGACTTTGTAGCCCCAATACGCAACCTGCTCAACCGCGCCAGCCCCTAGTGTAACAGTGGCAGTTTCTCGCCTAAATCGCGCTAATCGCTGCCATCGCTGCTTTTATACCAGGGTTGAAAAAGCTGTAGAAACTGGCCCAAAATCACTGAATAAAACTACTAGTTACTGGCTGAAACCTCACAAAACCGGGACAGGGCAGGCTCAATGCTTCCCACTCCCACTGGTGTTAAGCAACTTCCTCTCCCCAAGTAAGCAAGGAAACAGTAGTCATTGGTGACACAAACTGAAAAGCCCAGGAATCAGCAACTCTGAACCGGACTAAACTATAAAGCAGGAAAACAAGATTTTTTCTTTTTTTTTTTTTTTTTTCTTTTTTTTTTTTTCACAGAACAGGGCAGAAACAGTAGCACAGCAAACACTTATAAATGCTATGAATCAGCTACTACAGCTTACACAGAAGAATTTGCTACAAATACAAATAGTAACAAACAAGATCAAGCGCAATATTATTAAAATGCAGTAAAACAGCTTCAGTGTAACAGAAAGGCAGGCGAATACAGTCGCTAGGTATTCTCAGATGGAAAGTAACAAAAATTATACTTCTAGTATCAAGAAAGTCGCCATTCAGCCTGAAGGCAGAGTCCAGCCTCCTCCCACAAGAGTGCAGCACCGCAATCCTTCCTAACGTGAACAACTGGCCCGGAAGCCCAAGTGCTTAAACCAGAACTAATACACTTTTAGAACAACAGACACTGAGCTCCTCAATCACAAGTTCCAACCAGAAGGAGGGAGCTGCCTCGTCCTGGCCACCACAGCGTGGCCACAAAACCTTCCTAATGTAAAACACCGGGTCTGAAGCCCAAGCAAGTTTAACCAAAAAGATTAGAAAATGATAGCTACACTTTAATCAAGTTACGCCAGCTTGTGCAGTAATAATACAATCCTAATACTTTTAAAAATGCCTGATTAGTGCTGTGTTATACAAAACAAAGCTAGATTCAGCAGGTTCGATCTAGTCTATACAAACGAGGGTGTACCAATTTCAGTAAGAAGCAGTTCAAATATGCAGGCACTATAAGTTTAACCGTGAAATTCTAGCTCAGAAGGACAGAGTTCAGCCTCTCCCACAAGAGTGCAGAATAATTAACCCTCTAATGTAAAAATGGCCTCAAGCCCAAGTATAAACCAGAATTAATATTACTTTTTGTGAATAACAGACACTGAGTCCTCAATCAGCAGTTCCCAACTCTAGAAGGATGTGTTACCTGTTCTGCCACCACAGTGCAGACCACAAACCTTCCTACTGTAAACTGGTCTGAAGCCCAGGTGTTAAACCAAAAGGCTACAATGACACACTCACAGCAATAAATACAATTGGAGTACTTTTAAGATGACGCAAGAAAGCAAAATAAGTAAGAAAAACACAATACAGTATATATATATATATATTTTTTTTTTTTCATTTCTAGCCCCTCATGCTCCTTTCCTCCTCCTACTTTCATCTATGTGTTCCCAGAAAGTTATTTGATTTATGCTTTTGTTGTTCTACTTTCAGCCAGAGCTTCAAGGTGTCCAGTCTTTAATGGAGATTGTTGCAAGAGACCACTTTACTTGTTAAGATGTTTCACTTCTTGATGGGTCATTCACTAAACTCACCCATTTTACTTTTAATAGCCTAAATTACTGTAATATATCTGGAAGCAGAAGGTCTAGTTGTAGTCTGAACCCGTTAGGGCATTTTACTGTCTTTTGATAATAAAACTGATCCATAGAAGTTGGTCTTCTGGCTGCTATACTCAACTTTCTCCTGTCAAAATATCCCTTCTTCCCATCTTTCTATTTTATATTGTTTCATGAGTGGCCAGTTTACAAAATTCCATTTCTCGTCGAGCCCGTTCACCCTGTTCATTCCATTTATATGCTGAATAGGTTGGATAGTTTGGTGAGCACTCCTACATAGGTTCATAGATTATATTAGGCTAACCGTCTTTTTGTTGACAATTTTAAGCCTAATCAATTACCCCATGTGAGAATCAAAAACCTGCACCATGTGCCTGTAGTAAGACCTTATTATACTGCCTCCTCCCGGCTGCTGTAAAATTCTTGTCCGGTCTGCTTTCACCATTCCAAGCGAGTTAAAGGCAAGGCGTAAAAACGCTTTCCTAATAAAGTATGCTAAGGATACTGTTGGCTCTTGGTAAAGCAGTTTGTTCCGCTACATTTTTTAAGCTACATTGTCTTTTGGATTGCTGGAGCAAGGTTTTGGCTTTGTTCTTTTTTTACCAAATTGTAAAATACTACTCAGCAACACAAATTTTAAATAAAACTAAGTGACAATCTGTTCCTCAGAGCACAGCAGGACTTCATTCATGTTTCTGACACAGGCATTAGTAATCGCTGCCCCCACCCTGAAAAAAAAAAAAAAAAACAATCCACTAAGACAAGATATTACATACCATGTTAGGATAATATGTTAAAATTGAAAATAAAATGTCAAGTAGTTATGCTGAATAAACCCAAATTCAAGCATATAAAACAAGGAAACAGCAGCAAATAATAGCATGTGATCTGTTGTTCCTTCCTAATACACACACAAACACTACTGTTTTGTCTGCTGAAAAGTTGTTAAAGGAAAATTCCATCTTAGAACTCAAAACATGATTTTCATTGCATCTTTGTTTTCTGAGCTATTTTAATTCCTAAAAATCACTCCAGCTGCCTTTTTTTTTAATGTGTTTCTCTCAAATGGATGATGATAGGGGCCCGCCATGGTAACATGATCATTTTGCTTTCATTCTTTCTTGAGAATACATTTCAAGTCCTTCATATGAGTCATGTTAGACATAAGAAAGTGGTGTTGTTTTCTTATGCCATAAAGACAGAATGGCCTGGCCATGGTAAAAACATGATCTTTA
>NW_025056864.1:0-6744 GCF_019279795.1 Protopterus annectens | reverse complement strand
AGCGATTGTCCCATTACTTGACATAGTCCTGCTCCACCTGGCCCCGCCTGTCAGCTACTGCCAGGTAACCTTTCATCCTAGATGTATACATGGCCCATGGCATATAGCCCACTAGTTGACTTTGACTGTACATGCCATAGTTGATATCCATCCCTGAAAATACCATCTGGCTAGCCAGTGTCCCATGTGTATCACATGTGCAACTCAGGTGATACATGGCAGGATGTTGAATCGCTGTACAGTGCCATGTAGATGTATATGGCAGAACACATACATGCAAAACCTAATGCGAGCATGTCTGCAGGGTCACTGGTCATGTCTGTTAAGGCAGTGTAAGTCCTTATATGTGACATATACACTGCATCAAGATCGACTGCATTAATGTGGACACATCCAGCCATGGGCTGATAGGTAGGAGCACCAGTACAGGCAAACAGACATGCCCACATCAAGACGCCAGCACCCATGGTATGAGCAATGTAATCTGCGACACACATATATATGGTATAATATCCACTCGAACATTGAGTGTCACATGTGTGTGACAATAAACACGCCACTGTCATGCAGGTTTGCAAATTGCCAAACCAGCGCAATGCATACACATGTATACCAGCCAGCCTGTGGCGTCTCTGGAGGTACTGTGACCCGTCTCCATCATTATTGCGTTTTGCAGGTATGCCGCATGTAAGGCTTCCCTCTTTACACGCTTTCGAGGATGAGGCCCCCATCCCAATAATTCCACTCAATAATGACATCCGCCCGCCATGTGCCACAGGATGCACAGCAGCAGGATGCCCTGTGGATGGAACTGCGAGGAGGGTTAATGATGTGTGGCTACAACCGCACATGCCAGCAGGTGCGCGCAGACACTGTACAGACCTCAGATGGGCGAAACATATGTTAATGCAATCGCCAGGAACAAGGTGCAACAGGTGGTGGACTACCAACCCAGCCCCATTCACATGTACCGAGGAGCTGCTACAACATGGGGATTATTCTGCGAGAACCACATCCACAAGCCGATATTGTGGAGGTGGGTGCCCTCAATCAACAGCCTGGAGTTGCTCGGTAAGTCAGTACTGCACCTATAACAACTATATTCCATATAGCTGCATGTGCTCGTACAATATGTAATGTAACATCATATGCAAAGCATGCATTAATAATATTACGCCGCGATAATACTATAGTATTAATTTCCGTGTATGCACACCTGTGCATACTTTGCACCATGCCTAGTGCGTATGTGTTAGCACATTGCTCCTGTAGCCTTTATACAGGGTGGTGATTATGCCTATACTGCTGTGTTACTCCTATTTAGGTAATTCCCAGTTCCACGCTTATTGGCGTTCATTGCAGGTGAGTGTTGTTATTTATCAGGAACCATACGTAATAAATCTATCTGCCATGTGGCCATTCACAACATATAATGTATGGTCCTGTCACAATATACAGGTCGGACTTGCAATGCATCACAATGACTATCCATGTGCCACACTTGCAAACTATGTGAATCATCTCACCGACATGAATCCTCAAAACCACGCCTGGCGCTGACAGCTGTGCATACAATGGTGGAAGTGCTGTTCACTTTAGGAATGTACAACAGATCTGATCTACACATGTGGTGAATAAAGCAGTACTACACAGTGGGCTGGAGTATGGCCAGCACACAGGTTTTACTGGTGTGGATCATAGCCCTGCTATAAATGTCACACAATGAGATGTGCTATCTTGACATGTCCATGATATCTATTGGCCTGGCTGCTACACTGCCTACCTTACCTGAAAACATATTCCACATCTTTATTCGCATAACCTGCTGTCAGTGGAGCATATATGTCATATGGGACAACACAGACATGTGAAATAGATGCCCATCACTATAATTTGACAACACATGGCTACATTACGGCCATGGAGGATGGTCAGAGACATGGAGCAACACACACACTAGAAGTGTTGTGCTTGTGTGTACACCCTGTCGCATAAATGGCTACGGTTCGCCATTTGCATAATGGGTCATAATATAGATGTGGAATGCTAAACATCCTACAGGCCTGTGCACATCTTGTGTAGGCATAACATCAATCCACCACATAGGATGTGTTGAACATCTTGAGGGTGTTGCAACATGACAGCAGTTACCTGCACAGTATCCACATTAGGCCACAGATACAGTACATTCCCATTGCTGGTGATGGACATAAATGTGTGTGTGTGTGTGTGTGTGTGTGGTACATGATGACATGTAATGATGCACGGATGTGTTTGCTATGTCTGCCCATAGCCGCTGTGCTTCAGCACATGGTTGCAGATGCAGGGTGTCATCCAGATAATCTAATCAGTGACTCCGTGTCACAACATCCACATCATGGTTTAGTGTGTATACACCTGAGTGACGTGGGTCACATTCCGCAGTATACATGTATTGCATCTGAGCACAGTCATGGCTATGAACCCCGTCTGTAACTCACACTGTATAGCACTAGAGACTCCTCATGATTCCCTGCAATGGCCGCCGCACATCAGCGTTTCAAATCTTGGCAGTATATCTGTAGGGTGTGACAGACAACACCGAATTGGCATAACACCATTGCCCCACTGTATATTCACAACAGGACATCATTAGGCTAAAACATGTGCGCATGTTATTGCACATTACGCAATACAAGGATCGGCGATGTCACGCTACCACATGTGATTATCAAGGTCATATGCCACTAACCACTCAGGCAGGTGTACTTTTAATCTGTGCTGCCATCCACATGGTGTAACACAGGGTTTGTATGCTAACCACTACTCATGGATTGTGTAATTTGCATCGCCGCCTGCTATCACCATTACGCATGCTGCGTAACCTAGGGAGGTATGGATAACTACCACTAATTATTACGCCCCGCATCTGCATGCCGCCTGTCAATGATCACATGCATGTTGCTGTAATGCCTTCTGGTCATATATCACATGCATGTGTGTGTCCATTGTGGCGATCGTATTGTAATGTACAGTTCTTGTCTGTTCAATCTCCTCAGGTGATGGTAGGTGCATTGCCCTCTTGTGGTAGGCATCAGATGTTAGTGTCCCCACAGAACACCAGCAGTGATGATGAACATATGATTGGGTCACAGGCAGAGTTGCTCAGCTGCCCAAATGAAACTGTGCCATTGGTTGCAATTCCATATATATCCACCTCCTCATCCCCGCGACACAGATCCCATATATCTCCGCACATACACCCCCATCACCAGTAGCCATAGAGGAAGGACAGTTGGCGCATAGCAGCTTGGAACAGGAAAGTGTGGGGGCTATGGAAGATGTGCCTGCACACCATGGTGTCAGCCAAACTATTGGTGATGCCCCACACAGGCATGTGACCAGTGCAGCTCATAGGATGATCTCTGGCCAACATGGTCCTGCACGAAAGAGCACAACAGCTTGTGTCACCAGACACATGTTTCAGGCTGTACTAGAAGGCATTGCAGGCATTACGCGCTGAATGGCTACAACAGAGAAGAGCAGAGGGCTGGCAGAGGGCTGCTGTCCGTTTCTTAAACAAACAGCATTTAGGCAGCTGGTAAATGCCTTCAACATGGCAGATCTGCTGATGCTTTGATACAGATGGTTGGGTGATGGCGGCTGAGTCCTTGGACCGTGGCATGACAATTCATGAGCGCGAGCTGCCTGTGCTTGGAACATCTTGCAGGAGTGAGGCTGGGCATGTGGACGTAGTCTGCTACATCACCTGTGTCAGGTCTACGGTAATGAAGCTACCTCACAATGCCCGGCCCGGATAGTGGCGTGTAGCAGCAGCAAAGTGCATCTGGCGCCGTGCCATCCACACCACGACAGAGCAGGCCACACACGGTACGCAGTGGCCCCAGACGCAAATCCTGCAACAATATGACACGGTTCCAGTGGACTAGTGACATCAGACAAAGCGGCAAACCCAATCTGCACCTCTGTCTGGAAAGCCCCGCGTAACCCCTGGCATAATACACAGATCACATGTCTGGTGGCTGGACACCGTGAACTGTAAAACCTCAACACCAGTACAGTCTGAAGCTGTCAATATTACCCCTGTGTGCAGGCCAGACATTACTGGGAGAACTGTGTGCAGATTAATACACACAATAACACTGGACACATATGTAGGAACCACAAATACACACATGCATAACATCCACACACGCCAAATTAGATCAAAGTACCAAACCCACATACATGATGTCATCCAATGGTGCAGCCTAGGCATCCACACTATCGGTGCAGGGACATGCTCATATGGTCTGATGCACAGGCGACCCAGACTAGGATGATATGTGTAGTTTCACAAACAGTTGACTCCACTGCTTGAAAGTGAGCTATGATATACCATGTAGTTTAGGTGTACAATAATACTGTTAACCAGTATGTGTGTCTTGTGTAACAACAACAGTGCAGCCGAAGCCTCGGCAAACATTAACACCCCTGTGCATATGATGATGCCTGTCCTAGCGCATCCCCTGACATCCACAACTACATCGGGTGCAGGGACATGTTTCATATGGTCTGATGCACAGGGTGAACAGACTAGGATGATATGTGTAGCTTTACAAATGTTGAGGACTTTTGACAGTCAAAGCAGATATACCATTTAGTATTACAGGTGTACAATACTGTTAACAGTATGTGTCTTGTGTAACAACAGTAAATGCATGTTGACTGCGCTTGTTCTGCTGTCCTTCTTCAGGTCTAATTGCACATGCTGGTGGATGTCAGGGGTGTTTGCAGTTAAGTGTCCCATTTGTCAATGTAGACTACTCCACAGGTATGTGTATGAATATACCAGCATGCACCATGCTGAAGCTGCCACATACCAGTGAGAATGCTCATTATCGCTACAAAACACATCTACCTACCATTCCAAGAGCATGATAGGTGTGTCTTAAGCTACTGTGGCTACAGATCGACATCCATGAAGGGTGACATCACAGGTACAAAGTTACATGGAGTGGTGAGGTAAGAGAGTGGCTCTAGCTGGATTACTAGGGTAGAGGCTACAGTGGGAAGCCTTCTACCTGGCCTCAATGGGAATCACAGTAAAACATATTCCTGATGGACAGGATGCCAACACAATAACTGCACCCACACACACTCAGGTATTGACACGGCCCATGACACTGTAACACACACACACACACACACACACACACACACACACACACACACACACACACACACACACACACACACACTCACAGCTTTGACTGACACAGTAACACACACTGGCCACACACAGTTGTTACTGCGGCGCTGGAGGACCCTGGCATATGTGTGTAAATCATCATTACACAGTACTGTACACCTACATGATGCTTCACAGAGAATACACACATGTACAGGTAGTCAGTACGCCTAAGATCGGGACATCAACATGGATAATTGAAGCCTGATGGTGGAGGGTTCACCAAATTCAGTATGGTAACATACATCCTCATCCCAGAGACCAGTCAGCCCTACATACACACACTATGTATGGCCTTGCAATTAATACAATCTATGCCACATACCATGTACATTACACCACTGCCTATGTCCCGCTTTTTATACATTGCAGTCCGTACAGATGTGAACACTTTGTGCATGAGAGTGAGCAATGTTCGAGATGCATTCCCCCACAATAAGTGACAAATATGGACACATGCAACCACATGCCATTACTGTAAAATCCGTGACTCCGCCTAGCTCCATGTTGTGTATGTCAGATGTACAAGCAGTATTTCGCACATGGTACAAACTGTACTGATGCTTCCTGCAGCCAACAGTGCTGAAATATGCACTAGGAAGTCATGCATTACCATGCCATCACACCGACCGTCTAAGCGCGCGTTATGTCCTTCGACCAATGAAACCATTGCTTACCAAAGCCGCCAGGTAGTGTAGGACCATTGTGACACACCTGGGTGAGCTTCGTCCAGCAAACATCCATCTGCAAAGATGCCTCACTCTAGCTATTTCAACACATCTGTCCACCTGTGGTACATCTTTCTGCAATATCCAGCGGCACCGCATTGAGGTACCGCCATACCAGGGATGCACTTCACCAAGATACATCAGCAACTTCTGGAACGGCACATTCGAACGCACATCACGGCAGGTATCCGCCAATCCCATATCGCCCGCGTTTCTGCGTTACTGCAATTGGTGGATATGTGTAATAACATACATGACACATGACTACGGTATGATATGATGGGTGACCAGAACAGAGGGATGTTACTCACCAACATTGGAGGTCACACCTTGGCGTAATTGTTAGGCATCCAGCAGCCATGGACCACATTCCATGTGCAATGTGTAAATACAGCCACCTGCTTGGAAACAAAGGACAACAACAGCTATGCCATTTACAGGTATGCTGCACAAACATACCCAGGGATGGTACATGTATGCCATAACCATATTATGAGGTGCATGACGCCGCATATACGTACCTGAGGGCCCTGAATGTGTACAGCCACCCTTGATCACAGAGAGTGGTATCATTGCATTGCATAACACATGATGCAACTGTGTCAGTACATGTGTACTGTCTACAGTTGATGTAGAGCTTAGTACAGTAGACAGGTCAAGGGTCACACGGTGGTGTACTCATCTGTCATACAATATGTATGGTTGCATGGTGGTGGTCCGAGGGCATGGTGGTGTCTGCAGTATACATCCTAGGGAAGTGCAGGCCCATGTTTGATCGACTGTGGG